>NW_025841162.1:0-1732 GCF_002878395.1 Capsicum annuum
ACTACCTTTCTCTGTTACACGATTTCTCTCTACCAGTACACAAAAAACGCTTGCTAACTAAGCGTTGTTGAGTATAGTTTGAAAGAAAAGCAAAAACAAGTATTTCTTTAGATAACTAATATGAATTCTATTAATTTGCATTCAATCATGATACGTCATGGAGGGAGATGAGATTCGTCAGGTTTATTAATTTATTTTTACGCCTTCTAAACGAATTTAAATATATATTTTTTGTGTTTTTCTTTAATCATCTGTTGTTACAATGTTGAATTTTGGACGTTTATCAATTTCACTAAAATTATTGTATAAATAGGAATACCGAGGGACTTCGAAATTGATGGGATAATATATGATGCAACGACCAAGTACAAAGGATTAGTAGAAGCAATCGCAACACAACTGATGATAGACACATCTGTAAATAATCTTGAAATTCGATACATAATAAGTGATAGATGTCCAACTATGATCATACACAATGATACAAGTGTGCAGGTGTATTTGGAATAGAAGAAAACGATTGTTGATTTCTTCTTAAAATATCCATTGTACGTTACAACTTTGGATAAATCGGACGGTGTAATTCACCAAACCGAAGGAGCAATTGTTTGTGTTGGGCAACAGTGTTCTAACGAAAAGAATGAACAAAAGAGAAAACTATTTTCAAAAGATTGTGTTCGTTTGATCGGGATAAGTCCAAATTTTGAAGAATTTGAAGAAGAACGTGTGGATATAATTTGTTATGTAACGAATATCAATATAGCTGTAAAACAGACTTACAAGGATAAACAAACACTGGTTAATGTTATGGAGTTGTACGCATTTATGAAACAGTTCTCTTATCGAACTGAAAGATCAAGTGGAAGCAGGTAAAAACGTTTGTATTTTTTTTGTGTATTAAGTTGGATATAATAGCTGTATGTTAATTTGATATCTATTTTTTTTGTAATAATAATTTTTTAATTTAACAACTACTATTTGGTTTGTGTGGTGGAGGACTGCACTTGGTTTCTTCATTCTTCCAGAATTAACAAATCGAAGATTTTTAAGATAAAAAATTATTGTGATATTCATACATGCTCAATAAAGGATCTAGTTTATGCAAGGCGTCAAGGAATGACAAAAGTGATAGCCGGATTGATCTTAGGTAATTATGTGGATACCAAAAGAATATACACTCCCAGCGATATTGTTTTTGACATGATGAGGGAGCATGGGATTTCACTAGATTATCATCAGGCATGGCGGGTAAAAACCAAAGTAGTTAAAATATTGCGTGGTGATCCTACCGAGTCATATCAAAAGATATCGGGTTATTTGTATATGTTGAAAAAACATTATCCTGGATCTGTTGTTACCTGGAAGAAAGTCGAAGAAAATAGATTCTTGTATGCTTTTGTTGCATTGGACGCTTCAATTCGTGGATGGAAATATTGCAGGCCAATTGTTGTAGTCGATGGAGCAACTCTAAAATCACTTTACGGTGGAACTATGCTGACTGCGAGCACATTGGACCCAGGATGTAATGTTTATTTATTTAATTTTTTTTATAATGGAAATTATATCAGAATGTTAAGGTGTATAATATTGGTATGTCATCTGTATGTATTTTGTTTGTTTTGCTAAAAAGTAATCAACAATTATATTATATGAAGTATGTTATGATTGTAGGTCATATACTACCCCTTGCTTATGCTGTGGTTGATTCAGAAAATATTGCATCTTGGACTTG
>NW_025841163.1:0-3033 GCF_002878395.1 Capsicum annuum
GAGATGATTGCGGAACTTGCAAGAAAGTTAGAAATGCTTCAGGAAGAAATAAATCGCACTCAGAATTTGGCTAACTTGGCCATCACCGTCAATGCACCCGCTCCGGAAGGACATGGGACTCCACTCCAAATTTCTCCCCTCAATACCCCTATTCTCGGGGACCAACCAACTAACGTATCATTCGGCTTCGCTCCTCTATTTGTCCAAAACACTAATCGTGAAAATAATCCAGACGCCTACCATCCATAAAATCCATCCACAACCCAGCAGAACCCGTCTTCAAATCCATTCCCAAATCCTCAAAACACATTCTCAAATCAACAAAAAAACATGCCCAAATCCACAAGATTTACTCCCAAATCCACAAAATACGGCAAACCTACCTTCGAATCCATCAAATTCATTTCCAAATCCAAAAAATCCCTCTCATATTCCACAAAACTACTTACAAGGCCTACATAACCTTCCTAATTTCCAAAACGTTCTCCCCACTTACTAACCAAATTCCCTCCATCTGCAAAATCAAGCCTTCCTTCCAAATCTCCCTCAAGCCATCATATCCCCTATTATTTATGAACCCCTTCCTAACCCCAAGATGGACCATTACGAGGAGAAGGAAAAGGAATAGAGGGCCCAGCATAAAAGGAATTTACTAGCCATGCAAGAAGAGATCATAAGGATCAAAGAGTCTCACGAGGCCAAGGACCAGGACGGTTTGGGGTATGACGATTTGTGTGTTCACCCAGGAGTAGACCTACCAGGAGGATACAAGGTCCCTAAGTTTGAGATGTTTGACGGTACCGGAAATCCAATGGCCCATCTAAGAAGGTACTACGAGCAACTAGTAGGGATAGGGAAAAACGAGGCATTATTAATGTGCCTATTCAGTCGAAGTTTGAATGTTGAAGCCTTGGAGTGGTTCATGTCTCAGGAACCGAAAAGGTGGACTGGTTAGAAGCATTGGCCAAGAGTTTCCTTGACCGGTTCGCATTCAACATGAAATAGTCCCTGATCCGTATTCACTAGATCAGATTAAACAAAAGAGCGCTGAGAGTTTTTGAGATTATGCTTTCATTGAAGGAAAGAAGCTGCCAAAGTGCAACCCCCATTTCGAGGAGGAAATGGTATCCGTGTTCTCTCTCGTTCAAGAAGAAGAATATTATACCAGAATGGTGTCCGCTGTCAGAGCGACCTTTGCAGATTTGGTAAAAATAGGAGAATCATTAGAGGAAGGTATTCAAACAGGAAAAATTACCAAAACCCTGACATCATCTGGAACTGTCATGTTTTCTAAGAAGAAGAAGGAAGAGGTAGGTGGGGTTTCTGCCAATTCTGTTACAAAATTGAAACAGTGGTTCAACTCTAGAAATGTTTTATCTTCCCCTCTATCACCTAACCCTCCGCACGTATTCTACGTCCAACCCCAATACCAAACTCCACACCCAAACATCCCACCATCATACCAAGCTCCACAGCTAAATATCTTTCCCCAATACCCAGTTCCACCTCTAAATTATCAGTCTTATTTCCAAACTACTCCCCTAAATGGCCAAACAAATTTCCAAACACTTCTAAATTACCACCAAGTACCTCCCTACAAACCTAAGCCCGTATAACCCCCAGCGTCCAAACCACGAAAAGAAACCTCCCTGAAACTTCACCTTACTAGCTGAAAATCGCACCCAATTATTTGAAAGATTGAAGAATGCTGGTCATTTACAACCAGTATAGCCAAAGACTATCAATCCTAGCTCCCGGTTTTATCACCCTGATCAAAATTGTGCCTATCATTCAGGGGCAGTAGGGCATAGTACCGAGGACTGTCTTATCTTAAAACACAAAATCCAAGATCTGATTGATCAAAAGGTCATCACGCTCCAGGCACCTACTCCAAATGTTAGCAGTAATCCACTGCCCAACCATGGGGGATCTATAGTTAATATGATTGAAATAGAAGGCGAATGCGCATCTGGCAAAACCATTACTCAGGTGAACTCTGAAAAGCACAAAAGAGCGGAAGAGGTAAAAAAGATAGAGAAAGTTGTGGCTGCCTTAAGTATCAGCGAGAAAGCGCTATTTATAGTGATAACTGCACCGACTCAAGTGTACGCTCTCCCTCCAAAAAAGAAATTTATTATGCAAATCATCGCTGCCCAGGGGATGACGCGATCAGGACGATGTTATATCCCTGAGGAATTGACCAACAAGAAAGATTCACAGAAAAGGCCAATTACTGAAGGACAGGCTGAGGAATTTTGGAGGCGTATGCAACCAAAGGATTACTCAATTATCAAACACTTGGAGAAAACGCTAGCCCAAATCTCTGTCTTGGCACTATCATTGAGCTCACAACACCACCGACAGGCTCTGTCAAAGATCTTGGAGGAAGCGTATGTTTCCTCAGGAACGAGCATTGAGAATTTGGCTGCGATGATACGGAACATTGTGGGGAACCATCACATATTATTCAGTGACGAAGAGTTGCCGTTTGAAGGAGCAATGCACAACAAAGCCATGCATGTCACCGTCATTTGTCGAGATTCTGTAGTTAATCAAATATTAATAGACAAATGGATCTGGTGTGAATATTTGTCCTCTCTCTATGCTGGTCCAAATGGGCTATGATCTGGGTAAAATTCATCAAAGCCATGTAATATGAGAGCATTTGATGGAGGGCAGAGAGATACCATAGGAGAGATTGATTTGCAAATCCAAATGGGGCCTACTGAGTTTAAGACTAAGTTTCATGTTATGGATATCCATCCTAGCTACAACCTGCTTTTGGGAAAACCATGGATACACAGGGCAAAGGCAATTTCATCACCCCTTCATCAATTATTGAAGTTTATTTGGAAAGATCATGAAGTAGTCATCCAAGGAGAAGGAAGTCGAGCGGACCGTCCCAATGGTTATGTGCCGGTGATTGAAGATGTTCCAAAAGGTAGTAGTTTCTATACAGTGGAAATTGTAAATGCTACAGAAAGAGATTTGACACCCAAAATATCAATGCCTTCTGTCTACAAAATGATTACA
>NW_025841164.1:0-1199 GCF_002878395.1 Capsicum annuum
TCGAGTTGTTTAAATCAGAACTTAACAATGGGGGATGCTACCAAACCAGGAAAAAGCACAGTTCTGAAGCATTCATAGTGGCTTTTTTGGGAATCATGGTATTTCCAAAGAGAGGAGGAAAAATCAGCACCAATCTGGCTGCGTTTATTACCGCTTTTGAGAAGAATCCTAAGGTCACCCTCGTGCCCATGATTTTGGCAGACATTTATCGGGCCCTGACGTTTTGTAAAAATGGAGCGGACTATTTTGAAGGATGTAACATTCTATTGCAGTTATGGATGCTTGAGCATGTTCGTTACCATCCATTTGTTGTGGATTTTCGAGTCGATTGGAATGATTATATCAAGGGCCATGAGAAGAGGATGGAGAACCAAAACTTTTCCAAAGGAATAAGAGCTTGGAAAGAGTACTTAGAGGGGTTGACGGCGGACAAGATAGTGTGGAATTATCATTGGTTCCCCTCAAAAGAGGTGATATATATGTCTACTTTCCGACCCTTCATCGTCTTAATGGGTCTCCGAGGTGTTCAGCCCTACGTGCCACTAAGAGTCATGCGACAATTCGGTCGACGTCAGCATATACCGCCAATCGAGGATATGAAAGAGTTCATGTACGAATTCCTCCTTGACATCCCTCTAAGAAAGACTGAGATACTTAAGATCTGGGGAGGATGTGTACTTTCGGGTTTCGATCACATGGTGGAAGACCGCGACAAGGGCGAGGTAGACTATTGGTATCTGCCATGGTTTCATGACCAGCCTCCTCCTAAAGCTATGCCAGAAAGGTCAGCCAGAGAGCCGGTGGATCGCGAAGCAGAGATCGAAGTCAGAATTAAGCAGGCTCGATGAGAGGTAGAAAAGAACTATCAGTCTACTCTGCATGTCTTAAATAATGATTTGGAAAGGGCTAGAGAAGAATTGGTTCACCATGAGGCGAGATTTGAGGCCAGAATTAGGTTGGCTCGTAAGGAGATTGAGAGAGAGAACCGTGTTGCCATACATGCCCTACAAGAAGACCTGGATATTGCCACCTGTGCTATGGAGCAGCAATCGATTGATTTTAAGAAAGAGAAGGCCTTGCTGACAAGTACACAGTCGAATCTTCGGGCTCTGCTAAAAGCTTCCATGTAACGGGAAAGGGAAATAGCAAGATGCTTCACGACTTTTCAGAAGGAAGTTGAAGTTGAGAAAAACCAGTGG
>NW_025841165.1:0-2993 GCF_002878395.1 Capsicum annuum
AAGAAAAACAATTGCTATAGTATATTGAAAATGATGGACAAAGAGAAAAACACCTTTAAATCTTGAGATATAGTGAAGAAATGAGGATGAAATATGTCAATATTTATAGGACTACAAAATCATCAAATATGAGAAATAATAAAGTATTATCCATATAAGGGGCAATGAATTTCTTCCTAATTATATTATGATAAGGGAATAGCAGAAAGAGAAATAATTTAAATTCAAAAGATTAAGGTAATTTATTTATTTTTTGGTCGACTTCTTAAATAATTTCACCACATCCACAAATATAAAGAAAATAAATTAAATAAAAGAATTATTATATACAAAAACTTACAATAATAAACCTAAATATAATCCCACACGTGTGGTTAGGGGAGGGTAGAAGTACCACTACCGTGTGGGATAGAGATGTTGCTTTTAATAGACCATCATTAAGCCGTTTTAAAAAGGAAAACAATGAGGAGGAAAAGCCAAAAAAAGTATTAAAGAAAACATGACAAACATACAAAAAGGGAACAATCAAATACTACGATAATCTTAGAGAAAGAAAATAATTATAATATGTAATGAGCCTCGTATTGAATTTTATAAATTTTTATATTTTGACCATTTGTCTTTTCATGTAATTTATTTATCTCGTTCATGAGTTGTGAAAATGGTTGGCATTCTCCTCGATGCGTTTTGAAGTGTTTTATGTGAAATTATTGTTCTAAACATTCTTAAAGGGACTAGTTGGATTCAGTCAACATTTGGTGATCCAAACTTCAAATGGTGATTCTGACAGTTTCATTTGATTCAAAATATCGATTTTGAGTTAGTAGCATAGTTAGATCAGGTCTCGAGCCCTTAGTTTGTATTTTTACCTCTTAGTTGAGAAACTAGTTAAAATTGCTTAAGAGGGGTCCCGATGGCTAATTTGTTGCAAATGACCTCTTCTTGAAAATTTGAGGGTTTCATTGATTCCGGAACTTAGAAATAAGTCTCATAGCATTACTAATTGATTTTTGTGAGATCTTGAACAAATTTTGAGGGTTCAATTGGGACTATTTTTTCAAGTCCTAACAACTGAAGCCGTTGATAGATGGAGAATTGTCTTTTCCTCTTCGTGTTTGTGGTGCTAGGCTCGCATTTTTGAAGCTCTTATGTTACAAAATTCGCGTCCGCGGCCAAAGGCTTCCATTCATGAATGGTTGAGTTCTTAATTATTTGTGTTCATGAATAGAGGCTTGCATTCACGAAGGGTCTAGGTTTGGTAGTCCCACGTTCGCAACATTGAGGCGATGGAAAATGACCCTAGACATATTTAATTCCCTTTCTCGGCCCAAATTGTACTTTCTTCATTTTTAGACTTCTGGAGCTCGGATCAAGGTGATTTCAAAGACGTTATTGAGATTTTCTTGGAAAAGTTTCTAATCTTGTATTCATAATTTTTAATTGATTTTCATTTTTAAAAAAACTTTAAATTATTGATTTTAAATATGATTTTGGAGGTTTTATTCGATAAAGTATAGAATTGATTTTTCTTTGATTTGAAGTCCGATTTCAACCCGAGTTTACTTGAATTTTTAGATTAAACTCTCCTTATTACGAGGAACATTATTCTTACGTGAAATTTTAGTTTTACCTTTGTATTTTTGAAAGTGGGTTTTGAAGCGACTTTTGGACACATAAAAAATATAGTTGATATTGACATCGTTAGCCTCCTTTTGACTTATAGATGTCATATTTGATTAGATTGAAAATATTTGGTGTTTATTTGAGGGAGTAGGACTTTTGATTGATTCTTTGAATTGTGATTGGGCTTGCAGATCTTCATTAAAGGAAAATTGAGATGTACCTTGACTTTCTCTGAAGTGTTTATGTGTTGTTTGCTTATATTTTGGTGATTTGTTTAGGATTGGAATCCAGCTTAGATGAAATGGAAAGCATCTTCTAAGGTACCAAAGTCTATTGATGGACGGTAGATAGAAAAATGCTTATTTTAGTTTGTCTTGATACTGGTAGCTATCCTTATAATAGATGATAGGTAAATAACTTAGTGTTCTTGAATAATGGATAGAGATTACCTATATTATAATCTTGTATCGGACCTAGTGACCTTCTAGAGGATAATTAGGTTATTGTAATGACCTAAATTTATGGATTTATCAATTTTTATGGGTTTGACCATTTTGACCTTCTCCATAGTTGATACATGATGATTTTGATGTTCGAAGATGGTTTACATGATTTTTAATATGCTTGAAAATGATTTGTGCGAGTTTCCAATTTTTAGAGGCTTGACAAGCGATATAATTGGCTTCGGTCAA
The DNA here is from genome assembly GCF_002878395.1 of Capsicum annuum. Taxonomy (NCBI): domain Eukaryota; kingdom Viridiplantae; phylum Streptophyta; class Magnoliopsida; order Solanales; family Solanaceae; genus Capsicum; species Capsicum annuum. The sequence goes on from NW_025841165.1 coordinate 2,316, forward strand.
CATTTGTTATTCAAAGTGTCAGATAGAAGAACGTATTGCGCCAATAGATTCAAAATATCAAATTTGGATTAGTAGCGGTGTTGGTTCGATTTTGTGACTTTTGTATCTCATTTCGATCCTTTATTTGAAAAATAGTGAAAAAAGGTTCGAGGGTTAATTTTGTAAAAACAATCTTTTTTTTAAAAATCCAACGTTGTAATTGAGTCCAGAACGTTAAAATTAGCCTAGTAGCATATATTATTTGTATCTTTAGGTCCAGATCAAATTTTGAAGGCCTGATCGGAACTTGGGATGCTTGTACCAAAATCAGCATTTGCTCATATCTGGTGCAGACGCTTAAGTAGCCATGGTCCGCTTAAGTGTCAATCGCTTTAGCGGCCAAGAATCATTTAAGTATCAGCCTTTTTTGCATCCTATACTACTTAAGCGGTCATTTAGCCGCTTAAGCGGCAACCACTATATATAATTTCTCTTTTTCCCAATTTTCATCATTTTTGGACCTTTGAAATTCGAGTTTGGGTGATTTTTGAGGATTACTTCCCTATTTGAGCTAGGGTAAGCTTCAAAATCTTATTTCCACTAGTTTTCTTGGATTTTATCATAAAAACACCTATAAATAATGTTTTCAAATTGAAAAATTAGATGTTTTATCGGTAAAGTTTAAAAAGATTTTTTTCG
>NW_025841166.1:0-1428 GCF_002878395.1 Capsicum annuum
ATAAATAATGAAGACTGAAGATAGACACAAGTTATGCAACTTCAAGGGGAAAATTCAAAGTGTCTTATTCTTATTCTTACAAATCTCTATCGCTTTAGTTTACAATTGTTATATAAAGAGTAGGATCGAGTCATCTTTATAACATCAACTAAAGCTATGTCACAATATTTGAAGAGAAAAATAAGTCTTCAGAACATGTTTCATATCATTATACTCGAGCCAAACTTTCAACGATCTAAGGATACTTTAAAACCCAAGGGGAGTGTATGTAGGCACTACATTGGTGTGCTGAACCAGGATAAATCTTTGTGTTGTTACTTTATGTTTTGTTGTTTACTTAACTGTTCTAAGATTTATCTATGTGTGAAGTATTCTGATTTGTAAGAGAGTCGACTATGAGGAATCAATAGTCGACACACAAAAGAAAATTTCAATTCACCCCCTCTTGAATTTCAAAATGTACAAGGCACTTGAAAAATAAGGGGCGAACTCGAGGGAGGCTATGCCACGCCATGTTCAAGGGTGAGGTGAACATTCAAAACTTAGTAGAATTTTCCAAGGATGGACACATAAACCTTCTTTAGAAAGAGATAGAAAATGATCCTTCAGCAGGTTCACCTACGAAAACCTTGTTAGGATTTATCGTTCACATATATCCAAACATAATCCAGGTAAATTGCATCCAACTTGCACAACGTAGCTCGCCCAACGGTTCTGCATCTAGGCCAACGAACCCTTGTTCATTTGGATGAACCTTGGCCAGGCTAAAAAGTTTGCTCACTTGTTTATTGGGGAGAGTATCTCTATTTATATATTAGATTAAAGGTATTATTCCATCATTCGGACAACCCGCAAGGCATTTCAATTTAAATACCCAACCTCTAGCCTTGTTGAGATGCCCAACACTAGATTACCTAACCCTGCATTGCCCATAGGGTTCCCGAGACATATGAGTACTTTGCATACACTTTTTCCACTCCAAGGCAGGACCTTGATGTTGTCTCTTAAGGAGCACAATTAGGGCATCCATCTGTCAAAACACTCGGGGAGACTGGTATGTTGTCACCATGCATGCCCCCTTATATATGCTTAAAATAAACAAACCCCCTGACAAGGACAAGACATCATTTTGCCAGAAAATGATACTGGGCTTTGATTGTCCATTCAACCTTCGAATTGGATGTCATTTGTTCCTAATCCCTCCACTTGACTTCCTTCAGACCTCCATGAAATTTTGTCCCATTACTATACTCATGGAACGAGTTATAGGCTTTGGACCAATTAGTAAATTTCAATAATGCCACTGGCACCTTGGCTAAGTCAAGCCGCTATCCAAATGGGTTCAAAACAACCCCAAATTTTGTAAGAACACATATGGGATGTCAAAGAATAAGGCTTTAACCCAAAATATTTAGATTCCACTTGTAG
>NW_025841167.1:0-2600 GCF_002878395.1 Capsicum annuum
ATGTAGAAAAATGAGTATGCAGCGGTGAGGAAGATGGATGAACGTCAGAAAAATATTAGGATGATCAAACGTAGGTTTACGCTCTTTTGATTTTGCCACGGTGCGTTAGTGCCTTGGTGCCACGGTGCCTTGGTGCCACGGCGCCACGGTGCCTTGGCGCCATGCTGCCACGGTGCGTTGGTGCCACGGTGCCTTGGTGTCACGGTGCCACGATGCCTTGGTGACATGGTGCCTTGGTGCCATAATAATAGAATTCATGAAAGAGGGATACCATAAAGAATTAAATAATATCATAAAAAATTCTTGAAGTTCATAAGGAATCAATAAAAATAAAGTATAAGATTTTCAGCATAAGTCCTAGCTCATTCATGGAAAGAAAAACTCGAGATCTATTATGATCGGACAGAATAAGCAATACCACAAAGCAAACCAAAACAGGAAGAAGACACACGTGGAAACCCTTGACGGGAAAAACCACGGGCAGAGGAGGAGGAATTCACTATAATAGAGAGGAGTACAATAAGGAGACAAAAGTCTCAATGACGTATTGCTAAAACCCATCCAAAACAACCCACTATCCTAGGCCCAAAAATTCCCTACGCTACCACCACAAACCCCACAAGAAATCACAAACATGTGTCGCACCGCGAACTTTTCAAGGCCGAATCAACAGGATTTGGGTCACAAACTCTAACAAGATCTATTTAAAGACACTGCATTACAATCCTTTTCCATGACACGGACCATAACTAAGACTTAAAATGATTGATCACTTACATATGTTTATTTTATCTGCTAAGAGAGCCCAAATAATTCTGTATTTGAGAAAGCGAAATGCAACAGATGAAGGTCAGTAATGTAACTTCATGAGTCTTGTTAAGTTATCCTGTTCACTAGGTAGGCAGGTTCAGTTTCAACATGTTGAGGATATGACCTTAGATAAGAGCGTGTGAAGGACACACATCAGGGCAGAAGGTTAGTAGGTAGTAGTGTTTTGGCGTGTTGTCTGGTCATATTAGTAGTCGTATCATCGCTCTTGTACCTTCTTGCACCATGATTATCGTACTGTTGTATTGTAGTTTTTTGTTCTGTTACTATCGGTTGTTTTTAGTATCATCTGTTATTTCTCGTACTTCTGTTACTCCTTTTTTAGATTGCTTTGGATTATTTTTCCTTATGTCGAGGATCTATCGGAAATAGCCTCTCTACCTCTGAGGTGAAAGTAAGATCTGCGTACACTCTATCCTCCCTACACCTCACTTCGTGGGACTAGATTGGATGGTTGTTACCTATTATATTGCATCGTGTTGTTAGTTTAAATTGTTTTTATTGTTAGTTAAATTTTATTGTATCGTATTGTATCGTTAAATCCATCTTTAGGTAACGAAGAAAAGTTCCATCTTGTGTGACGACCGATTTAGTGTGATCGCGTCGTCACCTTTTTTTACTCAATTTATCTTTACAAACTATTTAGAGAATAATCTTATTCTATCATTTACTCTATCTTTTTATAATACTGCGTACCCTACTTTTCCCGTAGATTTATCCTTCGAATTATTGATGCATTACACCCTGTAACTACCGTCATAAACGCTGACATCTATGACATCGTTCAATTTTGGATTTGTGCAAGTTGGCATCCTTATGAAGTTACACGCATCCTGCATGGCAAATCGCATGAGATGCATGTGTCCTGCATGTCAAATTGCGTGAGATTTGTTATGTAAGAGGTGCATGCGTAGACTTGTTCAACTTTATGATAGGTTAAATGTACATTTATATATACGCAAAGTTGGAGGACGTAAATACTCATTTAGACATTTTCAAAAGTTATGTGCCATGTCAGCATCGGGGTCCTATTACCCCTCATAAGTTAATTTTAGTATATTTTTGTCACTCTTTTGTGCTGACGTGACACATTTATTACATAAAATGGGGTTCATGTCATAGTTGTTCTGTCAGCTAAAAAGGTGTCATGTCAGCTAAAAAGGCTGTAAAAAATACGCTAAAATTTAGTTAAGGTATAATAAGAACCCCGTGAAGTTGGAGTGTGTCGTAAACTCGTATCAAATTCGATCATAGTTTAGAGGGGTACCAGATGATTTTCATATATCCATATATTAGAAGATACATCGACAATAATGTTTGTCTAATTCCGTAATTCTTTCTTTTAATCACCGCCCTAGCTCGCCAATATCGTGTATCTATGTCTTCGGATACATATTTTATACAAGTACTAAGAATGTGTATCTTCAGATATTCGTATATCCTCATATTCACGTTATATCTTCAAATACCCCGTGTATTTTCATATATATGAGTATTTGTTGTGCTAAACATTGTCAAAACGTGTATTTTCATAGATCCATATATTAGAAGATATATCGACAATAATGTTTGTCTAATTTCGTAATTATTCCTTTTAATCACCGCCCTAGCTCGTCAATATTGTGTATCTATGTCTTCGGATACATATTTTATACAAGTACTAAGAATGTGTATCTTCAGATATTCGTATATCCTCAGATTCACGTTATATCTTCAAATACCCCGTGTATTTTCATATATATGAGTATTTGTTATGCTAAACATTGTCAAAA
>NW_025841168.1:0-3023 GCF_002878395.1 Capsicum annuum
GCCCTTTTTCGTGTCTATATGAGTTGGGGGTTAATGGATTGACTTCGAGGAAGCATATATTTTCTTTAAAAATCGTTAGGTCTGAACCCTTGGCTCAAAAAAGGTCACCCTAACTAGGATACGCATTATTATAATGTTTTTGTGTGATATAACTATTTTATGTGCTTATGTGCATTTGTTTGGATCAAAGGCAAGTTCATCCACTATGTCCTATGGATGAATTTGGCTATGACTCAAGCAACTCTATGTGGTTATTTCCTGTCAAATATTTTGCATTACTTATCATATATGGAAACTAACATATCTGCCTTTGAGTTGTTTTACTTTACAGAGATAATAGAAGTTACTCCGTGTTGATATAAGCTGCCAAAACATCCCTACTTCACCCGATCGAAAGCGCATAAAATCCCATCCTCTGACCATCATTCAAAAATGACAGAAAATGACGAAAAAAGTGCACTGACTATCCGGGACAATGTGATAGCGGAAAAGAATGAAATAATTGCAGAATTTGCAAGAAAGTTAGAAATTCTTCAGGAGGAAATAAATCGCACTCGAGATTTGGCTAACTTGGCCATCACCGTCAATGCCCCCGCTCTAGGAAGACACGGAACTCCACTCCAAATCCCTCCCCTCAGCACACCTATTCTCGGGGATCAACCAAATAACATATCATCCATCTCTGCCCCTCCACTTGTCTAAAAAACTAATCATGAAAACAACCCAGATGCCTACCACCCATAAAATCCATCTCTAACCCTACAAAACCCATCTCCAAATCCATTCTCAAATCCCCAAAACACATTTTCAAATCAAGAAAATTCATTCCCAAATTCACAAGATTCACTCCCAAACCTGCAAAATCCATCGAATCTATCCCTGAATCCACCAAATTCATTTCCAAATGCGCAAAATCCTTCTCAGAATCCACCTAACTACTCGCAAATTCAACAGAACCTTTTCAATTTCCAAATGGTCCTCCCCACCTACCAACCAACTTCCTTTTATCTGCAAAATCAAACCTCCCTTCCAAATTCTCCTTACGCCATCATATCCCCTGATATCTATAGTCCCCTTCCTAATTCTTAGATAGACCATTACAAGGAGAAGGAGAAAGAGTAGAGGACCGAACATAAACTGAAGTTACTAGCTATGAATGAAGAGATCATGAGGATCAAAAAATCTAATGCAGTGAGGGACCACAATGGTTTAGGGTATGGCGATTTATGTGTTCACCCTAGAGTAGACCTACCAGATGGGTACAAAGTCCCTAAGTTTGAGATATTTGACTGTACCAAAAATCTAATGGCCCATCTGAGAAGGTACTGTGAGCAACTGGTAGGGATAGGGAAAAATGAGGCTTAATTGATGCGTCTATTCAGTAGAAGTTTAAGTGGCGAATCCTTGGAGTGGTTTATGTCTCAGGATCCAAAAAAGTGGATTGGTTGGAAAGCATGGGCCAAGGGTTTTCTTGACCAGTTCGCATTCAACATTGAAATAGTCCCTGACCGATATTCACAAGATCGGATCAAACAGAGGAATGTTGAGAGTTTTTGAGACTATGCTTTTCGTTGGAGGAAAGAAGCCGCCAAAGTGCAACCCTCCATGTCCAAGGAGGAAATGGTATCCGTGTTCTCCCACGCTCAAGAAGGAGAACATTATACCTAAATGGTGTTCGCTGTCAAGGCAACTTTTGCAGATTTGGTAAAAATAGGAGAATCATTGGCAGAGGGTATTCGACAGGGAAGATTGCAAAAACCCCAACGTCGTCTGGTACTGTCATGTTCACAAAGAAGAAAAAGGAAGATGTAGGTGTGATTTCTGCTAATCCTGTTACGAAAATGAAAAAGAAGTTCAATTCTAGAAATGTTTTATCTTCTCAGCCGTCACCTAACCTTCCACATGCGTTCTACGCCCACCCCCAATACCAAGCTCCACTCTCAAATGCCCAACCTCAACACCAAACTCCACTCCTAAACATCCAATCCTCATACCAAGCTCCACAGCCAAATATCTTTCCCCAATACCCAGTTCCACCTCCAAATTATCAGTCTTATTTCCAAACCATTCCTCTAAATAACCGAACAAATTTCCAAACGCCTCCAAATTATCACCAAGTACACCCTCCTACAAACCTAAGCCCGTATAACCCCCAACGTCCAAACCACGAAAATAAACCTCCCCAAAATTTCACCCTACTAGCTGAAAGTTGCACCCAATTATTTGAAAGATTGAAGAACGTTGTTCATTTGCAACCAATATAGCCAAGGAATATCAATCCCAACTCTCGATTTTTTAATGAAAGTCAGCATTGTGCTTATCATTCGAGGCTAGCAGGGCGCAGTACAGAGGATTATGTCTACTTGAAACACAAGATCTAGGATTTAATCGATCAAAAGGTCATCACGCTCCAGGCGCCAACTCCAAATAATAACAGAAATCCATTGCCCAACCATGGGGGATCTACAGTTAACATGATTGAAGTAGAAGACGAATGGTCATCTGGCAAGACCATTACCCAGGTGAACTTCGAAAAGCGCAAAAGAGCAGAATAGGTAGGAAAGATGGAAAAGGTTGTGGCTGCCTTAAGTATCAATGAGAAAGCCCCATTTATAGTGATGACGGCCCCGACTCAAGTGTATACTCCCTCGCCAAGAAAGGAATTTATTGTGCAAACCACTTCTGCCCAAGGGATGACGCGATCGGGATGGTGTTACATCCCTGAGAAATTGACCAACAAAAAAGATTCACAGAAAAGGCCAATCACTGAAGGAGAGGCTGAGAAATGTTGGAGGCGTATGCAACCAAAGGATTACTCAATTGTCAAACACTTGGAGAAAACGCCAGCCCAAATCTCTGTCTTAGCACTATTAATGAGTTTGCAATACCACCGACAGGCTTTATCGAAGGTTTTGGAGGAAGCATATGTTCCCGCAGGAATGAGTGTTGAGAATCTAGCTGCGATGATAGGGAACATTGTGGGGAATCATCATGTAAAACCCCGTATTCAAGTACGTGTATTG
>NW_025841169.1:0-1926 GCF_002878395.1 Capsicum annuum
TAAACATGGTGATTCTCTGATATCTTGGAAGTCCAAGAAACAAACAACCATTTCAAGAAGCTCAACAGAGTCAGAATACAGGAGCATGGCTTCTAAAATCTCAGAGATAGTGTGAATTACAGGATTGTACAAAGAATTAGGAGAAGACCTGGAAATGCCAGTAGAACTATATTGTGACAATAAGGAAGTCTTACAAATTGCAACAAACTCGGTATATCATGAGAGAACAAAGCACATCAAAATAGATTGTCACTTCATTATGGAGAAGATCCAAATGGGATTGATTAAACCATTATTCTTAAGAACACATGAGCAACAAGTAGATATTTTGAAAAAAGGGTTGATTAGATCACAACATGAATATTTGATTTTAAAGCTGGGTGTTTTGGATGTGTTCATACTTTCCAGCTTAAGGAGGAGTAATGAAACAAAAATAGTGACTTAATTGCATTGTACAATTGACTCTTTGCATTGTACGGTTGGCACAAGAGTTAGTTAATATAGATTAAACTAATTAGACTAATTAGCTGATTAGTTAGTGATGTACAACTATCAATAATGTAGCATGCATCTAAAAGAGAAGAATATATTCATTCTATACAGTTCAATACAGAGACGGTTATTGTTTTGCTCAGCATGAGTTAGGGAATCAATTTCCTCTCTTTCTCTCTCTTTCTCTCTTCTCTCTTAGCTGATAGCACACAAATTCTATTTAGCTTCAGATTTTTATCATCACAATGTTTTCTTTCTTCTTCTCCTTTTGTATTTTTTTATTCTCTGTAATACTATAGAAGAAAAGAATATCCTATAAACGTTAAGAATATAGTATTACTTTATTTGTTTTAGTTTATATTGCAATATTTCACCGTAGAGTTAGATGGAGTTTAATTAAGAAGAAAAGAAACTATTTTTTTTGAAACTTATAAATTTAAATATGGCATGAATATTATATCATTAAAGCAAGCTAATAAAGGTAAAATAAAAACTTTTAAAAGTTAATTGTTTTAAAATATTAAAATGGTGTCATTTTTTTAAACGAAATAATAAGAAAAGAGTGGCGTATTGTACCTAAATAAATAAAGATTTGTGGTAGAGTGATAAATACTCCTTCAACCTTAACCAGAAGTCTCGGGTTTGAGTCTAACATAATACGAAGTTGCGTTTGTTAGAAAGCGTTTTACCCTCCAATGTGAAACTTTTCGACGGAAATTCAAATTTAATCAGGCTCCAATTAGAGGCGGACCACGTGATTCCGCGAGGGTGCACGTGCACCCGGTAACTTTTTTTTTTTAAAATCGTATATATATGTATAGATATCCTACTAAATTGTTAATATATTTAATTGTGCACCCTTAATAGCAAAACATGTCTGGGTGCACTAGTTCGGAACTCAAATGTTAGCATCCATCGAGTCCCAACGTTACAAGTTCGAATCCTGATGGATGCCTTTTGTTTCATTTACTTAACATTTAATTACCACCAGCCAGGCAACCACCTCAGCTGGCCCCACACTACCCTTAATTAATATATCTAGGTAATACATATTTCCCAGTCCCAAGCCCCGTAATTTTTCCTAAATTTCAAGCTCTATTCGGTATTTTCCAAATTCTTCCAAAAGCCAAACAAGGTAACAAGGAGCAATTTCAATTCTTCATTTGATGCTAACAGGTATACATCTCTTCCTTTTATTTTTTTATTTTTTTAATTTAAGTTTGGATAATGTTAAATCATAAATGCTTTTAATATCTATTTGTTGCTAGAAAGTTAGTGTGCAAAATTTATTTATATTTTTTTCTTGCTTCTATTTAAGTTCATGGACTTTGATTAAAAATAAATAATTAATTTTATTTATATTCTCGATGAATTTTTTATTTTGTAAGAATTTGTTATTGATTCTTGTGAATTGAAATGGATAGATATTATTCT
>NW_025841170.1:0-2128 GCF_002878395.1 Capsicum annuum
ACAGCCACAACTACACGAAAGTATAAAAAAATATACAGATATACACGGTGGTAGTATCAAAGCAGCAGCAACAAAGAAATACAAGGCTCACACAAATTGAAAGGAATACTCCCGAAACAAAACTATACTCAATAATGGAATATGCAATATTGAAATAATACTAAGAATGGAATATGCAATAATGAAATAAAATGAAATATGAAATAACGAAAATAACAAAGGTTAGAGGTCACCGGATTACGCTTGGGGCTGCGGCTGCTAGAGACGGAGCGGCGGGTGGCGGCTGGGGGAGGGCTGGTGTACCCCGCCGGGGGGGTACGGGCAGGACAGGTAAGGGTAGGGTGGGGGTCTGCACAATCGGGGGGGGGAGGGGGGGACCGGCTTGGAACCGGCGGTCGGCGCCGGAGGGTGGCGGGGAGCCAGCGCCGCGGACCGGAGGTTGGTGCCGGCGGTGGAGTCGGGTCAGCGCCGAAGGACAGCGGCGGCGCCGGGGACCGGGGACCGGTGCGGAAGATAGGGAGAGAGGGTCGGCGCCGGAGCCGGAGGTTGGGTCGGGTCGGCGCCGACGGTCGGCGACGGCGACGGGGGCCGGTGACCGGAGCTAGCGAGATGTATCAGGAATTAATTATGTATTTTGACAGGTTCAAAATTGAGAATTTTTCAAGATTTTTTATAATTAGGCTCCAAATTGTCGAGATGTGAAAAAGGTTGCGTATAATAAATTTTTATAGTTTAATTCTTTCTTGAAACTCGTATATAGCTAGAGCTTAATGCATCGAATTGCATTAATATTAGAACTTTTAAATTTAAATATTGAAAAATTATATAAAAAAATATTATAAATAATAAATATATTTTAAAATATTAATTAAAATTTATATAATAAACTCTCGATAAGCTAAAAGCGACGAGTAAAAAGTTGTGTTTGGTGGGTGGCAATTTCTCATTTGTTTCCTATAAGATTGTTTTATAGGTAAGCCGATTCTATTAATAGGCTTCCTTTTAAAAGGAGAATGTTTTAGTGTATCTTAACAACTATACTCCTATATATAAAAATCTAAATATATCCTACCGACCTATCACGTGGCTCGAACCCTCAACTTATCTGTTGTAAATATACTTTATATTTAAATTTTAACCCCATTTAATTTTTTTTGCCTTTTTAAATTTCCTCTATTTATGACAACTTTTGTAAATATACTTTATATTTAAATTTTAATCCCATTTAATTTTTTTTGCCTTTTTAAATTTCCTCTATTTATGACAACTTTTCAACCATATGTTAAAATTCTCTTTAAAGTTTTTCTCTCACTTTCACTCTTTTTATAAAAATTCATTTCACTTACTCCTTCTTAGTTATTCTCTCCTCCCAAAATTTTTAAAATTCCCAAATACCTCCCAAATGGGCAAAGCAATTAAGTGGTTGAAAGGCTTATTTGGTATTAAAAAAGAAAACGTAAATAAGTGTAAAATTGGAATTACATGTTTCGGCAATTTCGCCCGAGACACCGTCATCTCCGTCGCCGTAGACGAAGGTTCCGGCGGCTTATGTCACAATCCGGCGACAATTCCGCCGAACATTACGGCGGCGGAGGCGGCGTGGCTGTGCTCATTTGATAAGGAGCAGAGTAAACATGCAATTGTGGTGGCTGCCGCCACTGCTGCGGCAGCGGACGCCGCCGTCGCCGCTGCACATGCGGCGGACGCAGTGGTGAGGTTGGCCAGTCAAAATAGAGGAAATGGTGCTGCTATGAAAATTCAAACGGTGTTTCGTGGTTTTTTGGTAAATTCACATTATCACAATAATAATTGTAGTAATAATTGCCTAATCATTTATTTTCATACTTTTAAAAGTCAACTTTTTATTTAATGCAATTAATAAAGTACTACTTTGTGTATTTTAAAATTTTAAAAATCTAGAGGATATAAAAGCTTCAATTTTACTATAAATTTTGAAGTTGAAACGTAAATTCTTTGAAGATTTTTGACTAGTGATTTGTAGTTTGAAGTTTTATTTGACCATATGTTTATTTTTTCTGAAAAAAATTTGAAGTTCTGTGAGTAGAAATATTCATAAATTTGAAAATGGGCTCAAACCAATTTTTGGATTTTCGAGACTTTCAATCAT
>NW_025841171.1:0-5236 GCF_002878395.1 Capsicum annuum
CATATTTGTGTGGTTGATTTACTTGCTGCCATATTATTTTATTTTGCTTGAATTTTCTTGTCTCCTTGGTTCAAGTTGAAAGGGAAAGTTTAGACTTGGGTATTCTTCCGCTGCCACCCTGTCGGACATTTTGATTGTGCCCTTGCCTTTCCCAATAAAGTGGTATCAGAGCGAGGTTGTTATTGATTGTGATTTGAATGATAGAGGTAAATATGAGCAAGATGATGTGTTTAAATGGTAGTAACTATCATACTTAGAAAGGCAAGATGAAAGTTCTTCTCTTTGTTAAGAAAATGCATTTACCAGTGTTTGAGTCTACTAAACCTCAATCCATGACAGATAAGGATTGAGAATTTAAGCACTTACAGATTTGTGAATATGTTAGACAATGATTTGAAGATAATGTTAGAAATCATATTGTGAATGAGACACATGCCAGAAGTTTGTGGGACAAGCTGGAGACACTTTATGCTTCGAAGACTCGCAATAACAAGTTATCCTGCTTAAGCAATTGATGAATATCAGGTATAAAGAGGGCAGTCCTATTTATGATCGTATAAATAACTTTCACGATGTACTTGACCAGCTGTCCGGAATGGGTGTAAAGTTTGATGAAGAAATTCAGGGATTTTGGCTTCTTAATACTCTGCCTAACTCTTGGAAAACTCTTCAAACTTCTTTCACTAATTCTACTCCCGGTGGTATTGTGATTATGGAATATGTTAAGAGTGGTGTCTTGAATGAAGAGATGATAAGAAGATCTCATGCCTCATCTTCTTCATCTTCACACTCTGACGTTTTGGTTACTGAAGAGGGGGAGAAAATAAGTCCAGAGGTCCGAATAATAGAGATAAAAGTAGAAGTAAGTCCAGGTCCAAATTGAAGAATGTTACATGTGACTATTGCAATAAAAAAGAGCACATCATGAAATATTGCTACAAGCATAAGAGAGAAATGAGACGATAAAAGAAAGAAGACGATAATGAGAATCGTGTTGTTGTTATTGCTTATGATGATCTTCTTGTTGCTTGTGGTGAGAATGCCATTAATTTTGTTCGTGATGAGTCTAGCTGGTTTGTGGATTCTGGTGCTACTTCTCATGTTACTCCAAAGAAGGAATTATTTTCTTTGTATACTCCAGGTAATTTTAGAATGTTGAAAATGGGCAATAATGATGAAGTTAAATTACTTGGCATTGGCACTGTTTGTTTGGAAAGTAACAATGATTCCAAACTAGTTCTCAATAGTATCAAACATACTCCAGATGTTCACCTGAATTTAATTTTTGTAGGAAACCTTAATGATGAGGGTTATGTTAACAAACTTGGTGCTAGCCAGTAGAAGCTTAATAGAGGCTCGATGATTGTGGCTCGAGGTGACAAATTGTCTAACTTGTACGTATTTCAGGGCTCTACTTCTAGAGGCTTGATAAACTTAGTGGAGAATGATACTTCATCAGAGTTACGGCATAGAAGATTGAGTCATATGAGTGAGAAGGGGATTGATAGCTTGGCTAAGAAAAAATTGCTTTCTGGAGTGAAACAAGCAAAGTTAAAGAAGTGTATTCATTGCTTAGCCAGTAAATAGAAAAGATTTTTTTTTTAGAGTTATCCGCCTTCAAGAAAGCTTGATTTGTTGGAGTTGGTGCATTTTGATTTGTGTGGTCCTTTTAAAGTAAGGTCTCATGGTGGTGCACTTTACTTTGTGACTTTTATTGATGATCATTCTCTCAAACTCTGGGTATTTCATTTGAAGTCCAAGGATCAAATACTTGATGTGTTCAAGAATTTTCAGGCCTTGGTTGAGAGACAGACAGGAAAGAAATTGAAATGCATCCGCACAAATAATGGTGGTGAATATATTGGTCTCCTTGATAGATATTGCAGAGAGCAGGGTATTCGGCATCAGAAAACTCCTAAAAAAACTCCTCAGTTGAATGGTTTAATAGAGAGGATGAATAGAACTCTAGTTGAGAGGGTTAGATGTATGCCTTCAGATGCTAAGCTGCCAATTTTTTTTTGGGCAGAAGCACTTAATACTGCTGCATATTTTATCAACTTGTCTCCTACTGTTGCTTTAAATGGTGATGTCCCTGATAGAGTTTGGTCTGGTAAGAATGTTTCTTATGATCATCTTAGAGTCTTTGGGTGTAAAGTTTTTGTGTATGTTCCTTAGGATGAAAGGTCAAAGTTGGATGTTAAAACTAGGCATTGTATCTTCATTGGTTATGGTCAAGATAAATTTGGCTATCATTCCTATGATCTAGTTGAGAAAAAACTTGTTAGAAGTTGCGATGTTGTGTTCTTTGAAGACCAAATAATTAAAGATTTTAGCAAAGCTGAAAAGGTTGATTCTTAGAGTAATGGGGGTCTAGTTGATGTTGATTCAGTTCCTTTGACTGCTGCTCCTAAAGAAAATCTTCATAATGATGAAAATCAAGTTGATAATGAAAATGATGATCATATTCAGAATGACTAGCAAGATGTTGTTGATGCTCCAGTGCAAGTTGATATGGTTGATTAACAACCAGTCGTTGATGCTCCAATGCAAGTTGATATGGTTAATCAAAAACTAGTTGTTGATGCTCCAAAGAGTTCTCTCAGACGATCTACTAGAGAAAACACCTTCATCTCATTATTCTCCCAGTGAGTATGTACTCTTGACTGACAGGAGAGAACCTGAGAGTCTTGATGAGGCCATGGAAAGTGAAGAAAAGGAAAAGTGATTTAATGCTATGAAAGATGAAATTAAATCTTTGCATGATAATCATACCTTTGATTTGGTTAAGCTTCCTAAAGACAGAAAAGCTTTGAAAAACAAGTGAGTTTTTCGTGTGAAGCATGAAGATGGTAACCCAATTCCACGATACAAGGCTAGATTAGTTTTGAAGGAATTTAACCAGAAAAAAAAAGTTGATTTTGATGAGATATTCTCTCCAGTTGTAAAAATGTCATCCATTCATGTGGTTCTAGGTTTAGCTGCAAGTCTAGATTTAGAGATTGAGCAAATGGATATTAAAACTGCTTTTCTCCATGGTGATTTAGATGAAGAAATTTATATGGAGCAGCCTGAAGGTTTTGAAGTCAAGGAAAAAGAGAATTATGTTTGCAAATTAAAGAAGAGCTTGTATGGTTTGAAGCAAGCTCCTAGGCAGTGGTATAGGAAGCTTGGTTCCTTTATGAGTCAGCAGGGCTTCAAGAAAACTACTTTAGACGATTGTGGTTTTGTGCAAAAATTCTCTGATGGTAACTTCATTATTGTGTTGCTTTATGTTAATGACATGCTTGTTGTTGGTCATAATGCTTGTAGGATTCAAAAGTTGAAGTAAGAGTTGAGTAAGTCTTTTTCTATGAAAGACTTAGGACCAGCAAGATAGATTCTTGACATGCAGATTGTCCGTGATAGAAAGGCCAAGAAGTTGTGGTTATCACAAGAAAAGTACATTCAGAAAGTACTTCAAAGTTTTAACATGGACAAGGCTAAGGTTGTCACTATACCTTTAGCTATGCACTTCAAATTGAGCATAAAATAGTGTCCTTCTATTGATGATAAGAAAGAAAATGTGAAGAAAGTTCCTTATGCTTCAGCTGTTGATAGTTTAATGTATGCAATGTTTTGTACAAGATCGGATATTGCTCATATTGTTGGTGTTGTTAGTCGTTTTCTTTCTAATCCGGAAAGAGAACATTGAAATGCTGTAAAGTGGGTTATGAGATATCTTTGTGACACTTCTAGTTTGAGTTTGTGTTTTTGTACAGGAAAGTCTATTCTTTGTAGTTATAATGATTCTGACATGGCCGGTAATGTTGATACTCACAAGTCTACTTCAGGGTATTTGGTTGCTTTTGCAGAAGGAGCTGTGTCTTGGTAATTTAGGTTGCAAAAATGTGTTGCTCTATCTACTACAGAAGTTGAGCTCATTACTGCCGTTGAAGCTTGTAAAGAATTTCTTTGGATGAAGATATTCTTGGGGGAACTTCGTTGTGCTCAAGAGAGGTATATTCTTCATTGTGACAGTCAAAGTGCCATGCATCTTGACAAGAATTCTACATTTCATGGTCGATCTAAACACATTGATGTGAGATACCATTGGATTCAGGATGTGTTGGATTCTAAGTTGCTTGAACTTGAGAAGATTCATACGAATGATAATGGTTCCGACATGATGACTAAAGCTTTGCCAAGAGAGAAGTTTGAAGATTGTTGCATGATCGTCGGGATGGCGGTCTCCTCCACATAGTTGGGGGGAGAATTGTTCGGTTATTAGGCCTTTTTTCCTTCCTATGTGGATAAATAAAGCCCAATTTGGACCAACCCACTTTTACTCATAGGCCCATTACTATGGGGTATATATGTTGATATTTTTAGGTCTTATTCACCATCACAAAGGAGAGTTTTCAGCAGCCAAAGAGAGAAAAAAAAGCTGATTTTCGCCCAAAAATTTCAGCCACAGCTGTCAACTTCAAATTATGATTTCCGCTTCGTTTCTTGTCCGATTGAGCTGATTTTTGAACTGCTTGTTCCTCTCATCTCAACATTTGATTAGGAACTAGCGGAGATTGATTTGGTAGCCTTTAGCTCCCGTTCTTCATTCTCGAGTAGTAGCTGCGATTTGATGTTTTCGCTCATTTATTTCTCTAGTGTTTGGTGTTGTGGTTTATGTATTGTTGCTTGTTGTTTGGCACTTGTTTGGTGGCCATTTTGGAGAACAATATTGTAAATATTTGGTGATTATAGTGGAGATTTTGGTCTCGTAATTTTTTACTCTTCATATTGTAAGGTTTTCCACGTAAATTTGGTGTCTCTTGTTCTTGATTTTATTTTTGCCTTACCGTATTTGTGTGGTTGATTTACTTGCTGCCATATTATTTTATTTTGCTTGGATTTGCTTGTCTCCTCTTGGTTCAAGTTGAAAGGAAAAATTTAGACGAGCATTCTTCCGTTGCTACCCTTTTGTACATTTTGATTGTGCCCTTACCTTTCCCAACAAAAATAGTGCTTTAAGTGATTTATCCAAAAAAAAAAAAGGACAGCTCGGTGCACTAAAGTGTCCGCTATGTGCAAGGTCCAGAAAAGAGTCCCACCACAAGATCAGGACCTACTGTACACAGTCTTACCTTACATTTCTGCCCGAGGTTGTTTCCAGGCTTGAACACGTGATCTTCTAATAACATGACAACAACTTTATCAGCTACTAGCATGAACGTTGATACCGTACATGTGATATAGCTTTTTT
>NW_025841172.1:0-3324 GCF_002878395.1 Capsicum annuum
CAGGGAGGTTGGTGATTATCCCAGTGTGTTCGTTTAAATTTTCATTGCCATGCGGGTGGGAAAACGGGAGAAACGATGCGACTAGGGCATTTTTGAGACAAATCAGTGAGCTTCAGCCAACGATTTCATAGGTGGGCCCAGGGTCCGGGCATAACAGGGTGCCAGGGAGGTTGGGGATCATCCCAGTGTAATCTATTTAAATTTTTGTGGCCACTTGGGCGGACAAGTGAGCGAAATAGGGCATTTTTGGGAGAAATCAATGTGCTATAGCCCATGGTTTCAGGGGTGGACCCGAGGTCCAGGCGTGTTGTGGGCTAAAAATTGATCGGGGTGAGCTAGGGAGATTGGGGATCATCCCAGTATGGTTCGTTTATATTTTTGTGGCCATTTGGGTGGATAAACAGGCAAAATGGCGCGAATGGTGCATTTACAGGCAAAATCGGTGTTCTATGACCCACGATATCATGGGTGGGCTCGGGGTTCGGGCATCCTATTAGCCAAAAATCAATCGAGGTATGCCAGGGAGATTGGGGATCATGCCAGTGTGGTCTAATTAAATTTTCGTGGCTATTTGGGTGGACAAACGGGCAAAACAGTATGAACAGGGCATTTTTGGGCCAAATCAGTGTGCTATAGCCCACTGTTTCAGGGGGTAGGCCTGGGATCTAGGTGTGCTGTGGGACAAAAATCAATCAGGGAATGCCAAGAAGGTTGAGGTTTATCTCAGTGTGGTCAATTTTCATTTTTGTGGCCATTTGGATGTACAAATGGGTGAAACGATGCGGAAAGGCATTTTCGGGCCAAATCAATGTTCTATAGCCTACAGTTTCAGGGATGGGACTGGGGTCTGGGTTTGCTGTGGGCCAAAAATCAAATGGAGCATGCCAAGGATGTTGGGTATCATTCCAGTATGATCCTTTTAAATTTTCAAGGCTATTTGGGTGGACAAACGGGCAAAATATCATGAACGGGGCATTTTCGGGCCAAATCACTGTGCTATAGCCATGATTATGGGGGTGGGCCTAAGTTTCGGGCTTGCAATGGACTGAAAATACATCGGGGCATGCTAGGGAGGTTGGGGATCATCCCAACAGGGTCCGTTTAGATTTTTGTGGCCATTTGGGTGGATAAACGGACCAAACGATAGGAACGAGGCATTTTAGAGCCAAATTGGTGTGCTATAGCCCATGGTTATGGGGGTAGGCCAGAGGTCCTGGCATTTTGTGGGCTGAAAATCAACCAGGGTATGCCAGGAAGGTTGGGAATCATGCCAATGTGGTTTGTTTATATTTTTACGTGGCCATTTGGGTGGACAAATAGTTGAAACGGCGTGAACGGGGAAGTTTTGGGCCAAATCGGTGTGCTACAACCCACGTTTTTGGAGGAAGGCCCTGAGTCCAGATGTGCTAAGGGCCAAAAATTGATTGGGGCATGCCAGGCAGGTTGGGGATCATCCCAGTGTGGTCTGTTCAATTTTTTGTGGCCATTTGGATGGATAAGCGGGCCAAATGGCAGGAACAGGGCATTTTCAGGGCAAATTGGTGTGTTATAGCCCACGATTATGGGGATGGTCAGGGGTTCGGGAATCCTATAGGCCAAAAAATAACCAAGGCATGCCAGGGAGGTTGGGATCATTCCAGTGTGGTCCATTTAATTTTTTGTGGCTATTTGGGATGACAAATAGGAGAAACAGCACGAACGATGCATTTTCAGGCCAAATCGATTTGCTATAGCCTACGATTTCGGGATTAAGCCCGGGGTCCGTGCAAGATGTGGACCAAAAATCAACTGGGGTATATGAACGAGGTTGGGATCATCCCAGTATAGTCCGATTAAATTTTAGGGCCATTTGGGTGGATAAACGGGTGAAACGGTGCGAACTAGCATTTTCGAGCTAAATCGGTGTGCTATAGCCTATGGTTTCGGGGGTAGCCTCAGGTTTTGGGCATGCTTTAGGCTAACAAATCTATTGGGGTATGCCATGGAGGTTGGAGATCATCTCAGTATGGTTTGTTTAAAATTTTGTGGCCATTTGGGTGGACAAATGGGTGAAACGGCCCAAATAAGGCATTTTTGGGCTGAATTGGTGTTCTATAGCCCACAATTTTGGGGGTGGGCCCGAGGTCTGGGCTTGCTGTGGGTAGAAAATTGATCGGGGCATACCAGGAAGGTTTAGGATCATCCCAGTATGGTCCGTTTAAATTTTCATGGCCATTTGGATGCACAATCGGGCGAAAAGGGTGTGAATGGAGCATTCTTGGGCGAAATCAATGTGCTATAGCCCATGGTTTTAAGGGTGGACTCTGGGTTCGGGCGTGCTGTAGGACTAAACTTAATCGGGGCATGCCAGGAAGTTTGGGGATCATCCCAATGTGGTTCGTTTGAATTTTTGTGGACATTCGGGTGGACAATCAAGCAAAACGGCATGAATGGAGCATTTTCGAGCCAAATCAATGTCCTATAGCCCACGATTTCGGGGGTGGGATCGAGGTTTGAGTGTGCTATGTGTCAAAAAATAACCGCGCCATAATAGGGAGGTTGTGGATAATCCCAATTTTGTACGTTTAAAGTTTTAAGGGTATTTGGGTGGACAAACAGGCGAAATGGCTTAAATGGCGTATTTTTGGGCCAAATCAGTGACCTATTGCCCACGATTTTGGGGGTGGGCCTGGGGTCCAAGTGTTCTGTGGGCCAAAAATTGACCTGGGCATGCCAGGGAGGTTGAGGATCATCCCAGTATGGTCCGTTAAAATTTTTGGCCATTTGGGTGGATAAACGGGTGAAACTGCTCAAACGGGGTGTTTTTGGGCTAAATCAATGTGCTATAGCCCACGGTTCTGGGGGTGGGCCCGACGTCCGAGCGTGTTGTAGGCCAAAAATTAACCAAGGCATGCTAGGAAGGTTGGGGATCGTCCCAGTGTTTTCCGTTTAAATTTTTATGGCCATTTGGGTGGACAAATGGGAGAAACAATGCGAACGGTGAATTTTTAGGCCAAATTGATGTGCTATAGCCCACGGTTTATGGGGTGGGCCCAGGATTCGGGCGTGCTGTGGCCCAAAAATTAACTGGAGAATGCCAGGGAGGTTGGGGGTCATCCCAGTATGGTCTGTTTAATTTTTCATGGCCATTTAAGTGGACAAACGGGCAAAACAGCGCTTACGGGGCATTTTCAGCCCAAATTGGTGAGTTATACCCCACGGTTTTAGGGTGGGCCCAGGGTTCGAGCATGATGTGGGCAAAAAATTGACTGAGACATGCTAGGAAGGTTGGAAATCATCCCAATATAGTCTGTTTAATTTTTTGTGGCTATTTTGATGGACAAA
>NW_025841173.1:0-1486 GCF_002878395.1 Capsicum annuum
TATTAGCTTATAAATTGAATGATCTTTATTCTATGAGGAATTTTCAATATTTTCACTTTTTGTCAAGTGTAAAATTTAATAAGCTTTCCATCGATCTAAAATTTGCCTAAATCTGATAACCGTGTAAGAAGTTATGACTATTTCATGTCCCCATCATAAAACAGCGTCGTGTTGGTCAGTGGCACGCCGCGCCATAAGTGAAAATGGAAATTGTCCCTTTTTCAGTGTCTTAGCACAATTTCTTCACATTGTGCCAAACTTTTAGGTCACAAATGAAGTGGCAACGCGATAGCTCCGCGTCGCGCCATTCCCCAATTTCCCAGTTGTCAAATTCCAATGACACAGGGTGATAGTGCCACGTCGCGCCAGGGGTCCAGTTCTAGAAATTTTCATAAATTTAAAACACACATCCAAGGGTTAATAGGGTCAATCTCCCCTCTTAGTCATGATTTTCTTCATGCCCTAAAGGAATAATTTTCTTTCGACCTTTCCCTACCAGTTTTTCCCTGAACTCTATAACAACACTATCTAACCCCTCCAATGATGAGACCTTGCCCACCAAATTACCCACCTCTATAACCAGATTTTGCATCATCTCACCCAAATCTCCAATCTCTACAGCAACAGCTTCAGTTATTGAATCACCCATGATTCTTACATCTTTCACCATTGTTTCCGAGGCTGAGTGACTTTGATACCAATGTTACTCAATTTCAGGAATCTCAAATATTTGAGGATTGAAAGATTGTCCAAGAATGGAGATTCAAGGATACAATCAAGAGAATTTAGAGAGTTTTTTTAGAAGATAAGAAGAAACAAAGAAAATAGAATTTTAGGAAGAAGAAGTTGCAATTTTCATATATGCTATAAATGATGATTACAATGAGTATTTATAGACAATGATGTGACTGAAATGATAAAATCTATCTAATGAAATAGCTATTTGATAACTGACTCAACTAGTCAATCCTAACTAACTTCTGGAAACAGACTACTGTAGCTGCACTGTTTCTAACTAACTTTTAAAACCAACTGATTTGGACTTCCACTAACTTCAAATAACTTGAAATCCAATTTATGATAACACTTAACCATTTGTGTATGCAAAGGAAAACTGAAAGACCAAGAGCTTAATTGAAGAAGCAATAAAAGGAAGAATCAGAGGCATTTAGCAGAAAGGCAAAAAAAAAAAGTACAAAAATCTGGTACCCCGTGAAAGATTTCATCTTCTGCTTTAACGTATACAATAGTTTGATCATCACTCATCCCTTTTTTGTTGTCGACATTCTTATGCTATTACAAAATCCATAAAACAATAAATGATTCAAAGTTTAATAGACCGGAAAAAACCAAACTCACATACCAAACGATACTCATTACCTTGTAAATTTTACTGATTATTAGGTAAATCTTGAAGCAGAAAGATTTCTAGAGATCCTCTGTAGGCTTAGAAAACACAAGAATAACAAAAATTTCACTACACCAA
>NW_025841174.1:0-1214 GCF_002878395.1 Capsicum annuum
CAGGCACCGGTCAGCGTCCAGCGAGCCAACATGAGCTGCTCCGTTCGCCGCCTCTCCGTCCGACCAACGACGATAGCAGGCACTGGAAACAGTGAAGCCGGTGACCGATCAGCGACACCCAGTCCGTCTTCCATCGATTCCGACGAAATTTCGTGTATGGGTCTTCTCGATTTTTTATAATTTCAATCTCGGTTCTTTTGATATTTCTTATTTCTTAGGGTTTTAAATCCATCCGAGTTGGTTTGGTTCGTGCAAGGTTAGTTGGAAATCGATGGTTTGGGGTTTCGAATCTGAGATCTTGGGTTGTTTTTGAGTTTTATTCGGGTTTGTGGGTTATTCATCGTGAGGTTTTGTCGTGGTTTTCCAATCTGTCCGGTTGAATTCAATATCGAGTTTGGAGTTGTTGGTTATCAAGATTCAAATCGAGAGTTTTGGATCTGACTTTGTACTTTGATCACATATTTTGGCACAATAAAAGCTTCAATCGAGGTCCAACTCTACACTTTCTCTTATCTATTTTATTATTTGGGATGTTTCGTATTTCGATTTGGATGTTCGTGTGTTGTTTAATGCTTGTTGGTGATGAATGTATGTTGTCTTGTTTGGTGGTAGTCTATTATTTTGATATGGACTCATTGTTTAATTTCGTTGAAAAGTGATTGTGGGTTGCTGAAATAGAAATGGTGAGTTGTGAAAATTTAGTTTAAAATGAAATTTGGGGACGGGAATCAAAAATTGATAAAAGTGAATATTATGATATTTTTGATACATTGTTGATGTTGAATGCGATATATCGTCGAGCGGGTAGGCAAACAGTAAGCTTGGGTAGGCAAGTTTAGGATCGGTGTAGTGTTGGAATGATTGGAATATTTGTTGAATGTCTTGTTTATCGTATTTGGAAAGTGTATTTATTTAACCGAGGAATGCCCCGAGGTAATTTGTATTTATTCACCGGGGAATGCCCCAAAGAATTTTGTACGCTAAGGATGTTCGTGATCAAGGCCCGAGGCATCGAGTAAAGCATGATTTAGGACTAGTGTAGGTTATTTCAGTATTTTTATTTCGGGTTGTAATAATTGGGCTGGACTTTACATTTTTGTTTTGTTTTGTTATTGTTTGATTATTTTGCTTGCTTTTGTGTGGTTTATGCATTTGTAACGTCAATTTAGCCGATACGCTCTGCCAAGCGACCGTGGTTGAACCACGGGATCGAG
>NW_025841175.1:0-4973 GCF_002878395.1 Capsicum annuum
CCATGGTACCTTTGGGAAATAAATTGGAAAATATAAAATTTTAAATTTTCACTAGTATTAATATTTTATTAACTAGTTCTCTCTTACTTTATATTTTTACTTTTTGAAATAAAATCAAAAAATAAATAGGAAAAGCATGCGATCTAATGTTTTAGCAAGTATTAATATTTCATTGAGTTATTTTCTTTTCTTTAGATTGATTTTCTTACTTTTTCATAATTAACAAGTCAAATAAGGTAAACATTCAATTTACTGTAGCGAGAGTTGGGTCTCATATTTATCTACTATAGAAGAGGTTGTAAGAAAATAAGTGATGTCTCATGTGCTTACACTCTTTTGATTTTTTGTTTAGCAAGGTGTGTATATTTCCAACTCAAGAACGTGTAATTTGGTACATGGCGCCTGACATTCGTCGCAATTGTACATGGTTATTGTGGTGTGCCGGTGCATAATACATAGCGCACCCACGGAGGACTCCCATGGTGCCCTGGTGTGGGTTCTCATGGTATGCCTTTGGTGCTCGTCACGCCCCTAGTGACCCTGACGCTCATGGTGCCCTTAGTTATAATGGAGCCCATGATTCCATTGGTGACCACGGATCCCATGTCACCCATGGTGCCTAAGGCACTCTTGGAAAGTAAATGGAAAAATATTGGATATAAAATTTTAACAAGTATTAATATTTTATTGTCAAATTCCCTTCTTACTTGATTTTGTTACTTCTTAAAAATATTGAAAAATAAATAAAAAAATCATGCAATTTAATGTTATAGCAAATGTTGAAATTTCTTTAACTAATTTCCATTTCTTTAGTTGATTATTTTTACCTTTTTCAAAAGATAAATTAAATAAGGCAAACATTGAATTTACTATAGCGAGTGTTGGGTCTCATATCTCTCTAATGTAGAAGAGGTTGTAAGCAAACAACGATGTCTTATATGCTTATGCTCTTTTATTCTTTTGTGCAACGAGTATGTGTATATTGTCATCACAAGGACGCTCTATTTCATACATGGCGCATGACAGTTGATGCATTTGTATGTTGATGTTGTGGTCCGCGAGTGTATAATACATAGTGTGTGCGCGGTGGGTGCCTATGGTGCCTTGGTGCATGGGACCATAGTATGCTTTCGGTTCTCATGGCCCTCTTTGGTGCCCCTGGTGCCCTTGGCTCCAATATTTCCTATGGTTCCCTTAGTGACCATGGGGCCATGTCACCCATGGTGTCCTTGGGAAATAAATTGGTGAAACATAGAATTTAAAATTTTAACTAATATTAATATTTATTGACTACTTTCCTCTTCTTACTTGATTTTGTTTCTTTTTAAAATGTCATGACCCAAATTATCGGGTCATGATAGAACCTACTTGAACCTCCCAATAAGTAAGCCAATTCATAGGACGAAATGATAAATAATGGGCTAATCACCAGAAGATAAGATACTTATTAAATAACAACTCACAATATGAGTAATAAGCAGCGCTATATATCTAAATAAAATGGTATAAGACAACAAGGAGAGGAGTAAAAGTTCTAAGAGTATCCCATGAAAAATAAAGGTCAATACAAGATCTACTAAATCTAAAAATAAGAGTACTGGAAAGTCGCAAATATACAAGTAGTCTCAAAATGTACAAAAGACTATCCAAAAGTAGTAGAAAGAGAGAGGATCAGCTCCAGTTCATAAAGCTCACCCTATCGTTGAAGCAACAATAAGCCTGCAGTAACTTTAGTGGGGATAGCTCGTACCCGGATCTGCATTAGAAAAGGATGCTTAAGTGTCATGTGAGTACCAAAAAAATGGGTACTCAGAGGCATCATAGGCCGACTGAGCTAAATTATAATAAAAGTATAATTAAATGCGAGAGTGTAAACTAAAGCTGGAAACAAAGGGATAAATCTTAAATAATACTGCACACTTGGGTAAAACGGTAAATATGCATAGTAAGTAACTCAAAATTAAATATAGTCTAAGTACAACCTAACTGGTCATGCATAGTAAGTAACTCAAAATTAAATACAATTTAAGTATAACCTAATTGGGCACCCATAAGCCTACAAGGAAAAAATAAGGAAGGAACAATCCAACCAAAACACCATATGCCAGGTGGATACAAACAAGGATTAGACATCGATAATAATAAATTTCAAGTGTGCCCACATATGATAACATACTTGAAATCTCTTCTGAACCATAAATTCTGGACTTGAAAGGAAACTTGAGATTAGTACCAACATAATAAAGTGTCATGTATAGGTTATGAATGCTAGACATGAATGAAAACTAGTACATAAGTTCAAAGTAACGATAATTCAAGGTAATATATCTCTTCAAGATCAAATAAACGTTAATCCCCATGATGAATGGTAGAATCTAAAGCGAAGTGGGTTTCAGTCACTAGGTCCATAACAAGGACCTTAATGATTAAATGTTAGTCTCAAATAAGTTACATTGCTAACCGAAGATTGATGAGTTATCCTAATCATTCTAAGTTTCATGATTTAACTATGGTAAGGAATATATGCCTTCTAAATATAAAGGGACTAATTTAGGTATCTAACCTAAAGAAAAATAGGTCGACGGGGCCTGCTACTAATCTTGAGATATTCATACCAATACAAAAACCTAACCCAAACTAAACTAACACCTTAAAATTCCATCCCATGATATTTAATAGGCCAAAACTAGTACCGAGGTATCAATCTAACACAATGTGAGGGAAGATGAGCCAAAATCAACCCAAAAAAGCTCACTAATCAACTGCATAAATAATAAATTACTAAAATTATCAACCAAGTAGTACATACCCACCCAAATCTAGTATAATACGATACTAATACAATAATAAAGCTCAATATATGAGGAAAGCCTAGCCTACTTGAAGGCCGTCAGAAGCTCAAGAATGTCCACTAATCTAGGATTTTCCCTTTGGATAAGCCACCAAATGTTGACGCGCTATAAAAATATTAATCTATGTATTAAAATGAGAATATTGATACCCATGTTGCTTATAAATTATTTGGGTCAAAAATCAAACCAAATATACCACATGGAGCCCACTTGTGGAAATCCCGAAATTGAAACCATCAATGCGTTCCTCTAAGATCTAGGAACATTATCCTCAAGAGTTTATGAAATCCAAGCGCAAATAGGCCTAAAAAAATTCTGCACATCGTTTAAGGATTGAAGGTTAAATTAATGATTTAAACAAGAATTTAAGCGAATACTTACAAAAATAAAGACGAGCAAATGACCCCAACAACGTCTCCAACTTACCCCGACACCCAAAGATTGATCTCCCATAATATCTAAGCTCCCACCATAATTAATGGTGTTTTGGAACTTGAAAAGTTCCCCAAAGCCATGTGGGAACAAGCCTTTATGTAATACCCTATAATATTCCAATCTCAATCCCGCCCTTAGTTGCATGCTTAAGGGGTATAAGGCTTGAAAATTTCACTAAGTGTTGAGGACTTAGTCATTTTCAAGACCCTTAAACTTTATGAATTTTTATTCTGGCCTTCCCGACCCCGAAATATTAGTTTATGAGTTGATTCATGTTTAGGGAGGTTAAAATTATGTCTTAGTAGAGTTTTGGGATTTTTGTATGTGATTTGAAACATTTTTAGATGGCTGAAATAATGAAGCCTCGTGATATCCTCTTAGTGCAAGGGTGGCTCCGCAAGTGATGGGTAGCAGCGCGATGGTGGCTTTATCGAAGCAAGGCTCGCGGCACGGTGGCCGCTTAACCCAAGAAGGGGTCGTGGTGTACAAAAGGGCATCCCTCCTATCTTTTTTATTTAAGTTCCCAAAGGGCATTTGATTCATTTCCCTCAGCCCAATTCGTCCTTAACATGATTTGGGACTTCCAAAAAGGCATTATTTACCCCTTTCACTCCAAATTGCTTCAAGAAACCCTCCTCTTTCCGCAAGAAAAAATCCAAGATTTTCCCCCAAGAAATCAAGAGTTCAAGCTTCCAATCCAAGAAATCTTTAAGAACTCAGTTATTAAGGTGTATGGGGTGTTCATCTATAGGACCCTTTCACCCATGGAGCCTCCCCCAAAAACTTTCTTTTAATTAAATTAAAGAGTTTTTCCTTTACTATGGAATTTTATATGTTCAAGATGGGTTAAATTCATATGTTATCTAGTAATTTGAACTCACTTCATGTCTACGTGTGATCCTCTAAAAAGTTAGGTCGCTTCATACTTTAAATTTTAGTTTCCCATGTCATATTCAACTGAATTTTATGTTAAACCCCCAATTGATGAATTTAGCCATGTAATCATGTTGTTTTCCTCATACTTAACACATTCCCATGTTCAAGTTCATGATTTTTACATGTTTGATGAAATGTTTATGTTTTGAGTCTTAGAACCATGATTTCATACTCCAGTTTTAAGCCTTGGTATCGTATATTTGATCATTCAGTGCTGGAGAGTTATGAACACCCAATACCTATGTGTTTTACATAAATTTATACTTTCAAGTAATGATATAGGTAAACCATAGATATTATTTTTATTTTACTCAATTGATATAATCATGATGAGCACCATCAGAATTAATGTTCAGTTAAACTTAGTTCAGTTCAGTATCAGTGTTAGTTCAGTTGGAAGTAGGATTTGGCACCGAGAGAACCTAGGGATGGGGGCTTACCTGCTAGCTAGAAATGGGTCCTTAGTAGCAGTCCCTAAGTTCCATAACTACGTAGCCAGCATAGAATTATGAGATTTCACTCACTAGTGTAGGACTGACACTCTCTTTGGGGTCACCCGCCATTTTAGGAATGACTCCCTAGTCCTTCGAGACATCAGATTAGTAGATCCACACAGCCAGTGTTAGTACTCGTGTCCTGGTACTGACACCCTTCCAATAAGGGTTACAGGTTGGACCCCAATTAGCTCAAATTGGGGAATGTTGGTTATATCTCCCACAGCTTAAGTTAGTATGTCAGTGTATCTCAGCT
>NW_025841176.1:0-1650 GCF_002878395.1 Capsicum annuum
GAAGGGTACATCTGGTATAGGGTAGTTGTACCATCTAACAGGAATCTAAAGCAATTTAAGTAGGGGTAATCTGGACATTTCCCCTTTTAACCTCTTAAATCCCCATGACTTATGTCACTATTGGGATATTATTTACCCTATTTTTATAATCTTAAACACTTAGAAACACTCTATAATTCTCTCTAAGGCTCTTGGGTAAAGAAAGTCTAGGGTTTCAGCTAGATGATCAATTTGGGGCTTGTACGAGTGATTTCTCTCCACCATCTTTGTAATCTAAGGCATCTACTTATCCTTTATTGTTAGTCCAAACTAAAGGCATATTTTATACAATGCTTTCACGACATAATTATTGTATAGTTTTAGGTCTTTCAAATATATGTTAGTGTTTTTGTATTAAATGCTTGGTTATGTTTTCCCATGTTATAATTTTGTAATTACATGCCTTAGTGGTGGTTTTAATAGTTATTTGTATGGGAATGGTTAATTGGAAATAGCAATTGATTTGGGAAACACTATTACCCTAACATCTTTAATAAAATGCCAACGAGAATGCTTTTACTCTATTATACGACTTTTAATAGAACTATTGCATGCTATGGTTTGGTAATGAAACCCTAAATTGTATAAATGATTTAAATAGTTTGGAATAGTTAAATTATAAGGTTTGGTGGTCATGGTTATGGTCAAATAAACTTCCTTGTGGGGTATAAAGAAATCCTCCAAGAAAACATATTAATGATAAACTTGTGGGTTACATAGGATTCCCCCAAGCAAATTTAATAATGAAATACTTGTGGGGTACACGAGATTCTCCCCAGTTAAGTTGATAATGTAATCTATAGGTACATGGGAATCCATTTTATTTAAAAAGGTTGGCTAAGGACATTGTTGAAATCTATAGTCGGTATGACGAAATCGCTACTCATAACCTTGGTTAATAATATTGGAATAATGGTTTTGTTGGATACTAATGGTTTTAATGTGACAATAATGGTAGGGTATGATAGCTAACATGAAGGTGCGAGTCTAATGGATGGACTCTTGAAACTCATGTTTACCGACATGAGGGTTGGTCATAGTGACAATATATGATATTATGAGGTACATGGGAACCCTCTAAGTACATTATATATATATATCATGGGGAGTGAAGGGTACTCGGGATTTCCCTACTCTTATGGTAACTCTGATTCGTGCTACTACATGCATCGAGGCCCATTTTGGGGGTTACACTGGACACATATAGCCCATGAGTGGTTATAGAATGGTTATACTACACATCCCCAGGTTAAGAGTTTTAAAAATATGCTAAATCCAACCCTTTTTCCCGGTATAGTTGTATATAGATATGTATGGTTGTGTGTAAATAGTTTGTTTACTTGGTTTTACTGGGTGGCATTATTTTATCCTTATCCTGAGTTCATGCTAGAGTTTTCTTGCTAACCTATCTTCTGGTGCTGTATCCCCATGCGATGCAAGAACCAGCTATTCTACTCATCCTTCTTAGTGATCGAATTTAGGATCAATTTATTGGATTAAAGTAGTGAGCTTCTATGTTCTAGAAGGCTCTATTTATATCATGGATATCCTTATATACTTTGGTCATTTTAGGTATATTGGTTTTTGTTATGGTTGGAAGCATGTCAATCG
>NW_025841177.1:0-1663 GCF_002878395.1 Capsicum annuum
AAAAAGTAATCAAAGAGCAAGTTATATTACTTGGTCGTCAGAGCGAGAGTAAAAAATAATCACTTCAGAGGAGGATAAGGATGAAGACTAAGAGAGTCTTTAAGTAAATAGCTCGACAGATAATTAGTAACACGTTTTTTTTTTCCTGTTGCAGTAGGATCACAAGATTTATGTAATTGGATAGATAAAGATGGAAGATTACCAATACTAACTGCTATGAAATCAATGAAAAAAGATTGGAATCCACATCGTTGGCTTCTCATATTACTCTCGTCGACAAGAAAGGGTAATATCACTATGTATTCAGATTTCAGCTTCTAAAGGATATTGGGGAGTTAAAGTTCAATGAGCATCAAAGTTCCCAACCATGCCATTCCAGATAATCAAATAAACTTTGATCAAACCTGTTCCAGTGTAGACCTTTATCACCTAGACCAACGAGATGAAACTAAAAAGGGCCCCAAGGAAGTATGCTACACAACACCCATAACTAATATCATTGAATGGGGCCTTAAAGGATATCATAATAGGAGGACCAATGTACAAGATTGTCTATTTTGTCCTTTAGTATCAATGTTTCCCTTGATCAAGGATAGCGAGATAGAACTTCTCTATTCTCTATTATTTTTTATTGGTTTAAATTTTTAGAAAGGTGAAATCGCTTGTCCAAGAAAGGGGATTTGAGTTATGAAATGATAGGAGAGTCTTTCTACCATAAACCAGTACGTAAAACAGCTTGCAAGCGTATCTACAAACAAGCTTTACTTTCATGTGAGCACAGTAAGCTAAGTGCATGGATTAGATGTTACCTAGTTTCAACACAGGAAAACAGAAAATAACAGAAGAAATAGGAAGACACTTGTGAATGTGAAATTTGACGATCCTCATTATTTGATACCTGTTATAATACCTTGTTTTTTACTGAGCGGCAACTAGGTTCATGGTAGAAAGCAGGCATGGGATTTTCTTTGAAATTGAGATTTCTCCGTAGCTGTTTGATCTTTGCTTCTTTCTTTTCCTACATATATCACAAAGTAAATCAAACAAACAGTCATTATTTCTAGCTGCTGATAAAATAATTGTCATCTAACTCTTGCCGATGATATTCTACACTCACTCGTTTTCAATTTGTTTGTCTTACTTTCCTTGTTAGTCCGTTTCCAAAAGATTGCCTTTTTCATTTTTTGGAAACTTTTTTATTCTAAATTTCCTCATGACACAATTAAGACCACACGATATATCCGATGACTTTAAAGAGATAACATTCAATAATTAGTACTTAGAAGCCTATGATTTTCCATATTAATTTAGACATGTTTCCGTTACTAATAAGAATCAGACCCTGGTTCATTACCTGGGTTCTTGGTTGGAGCTGATGCATTTCTTCCTCTTTGGTATGCACTTTCTCCTCTAGCTTCATAAAGAACTGAAATCGATATTAAAAACTTCTTTTAGGCTTTATACGACGTCTGAACTTTATCGAGTAGACACAAGAAATTGGTCTATGGCTAGCTTTCTCTGTATAGGAAGCACGAGACGCGACTACCTTTCTTGCTATTAGTTGTTGTTCAGTGCTATATCATTTAATAATAAACAAGATTAGGAAAATTAGGATGAATCAGTGCGACCAAAATATCCCATATTTTCAACATGGAAGACATGA
>NW_025841178.1:0-1473 GCF_002878395.1 Capsicum annuum
ATATGTGTCCAAAACCCCCTGTTGGAAGGGCTCATTGCATATTAGCCTACAAACAAAGGAAAAATTAAGGAAAAGCTAAAGACACCAAGGGTATAACACTCCCAAAAAATATCTATAACATGTTCACTAATTACACTATCACATGGTTCACCAAAGTCGACAAATGTGGTTACCAGTGTTAATTCCCCTGAGACCTACACCTTTAAAGTGAGATACATAATTTCTTTTAAGCCTAAATTAACATAGTTGCATATAAACTAACCATAACCTTGGAGTCATTTATTGAAGCATTTAGCAGCATGGTATCATCATACCAATATGCTTGTAAGCTAATTTAATTATTCCCAACCAATCCATAGAACAAAACTGACTCCCAAGTTCCATTTAAAATACAAGCTATAGCTGCCAAATCCATCCAAATCTATTTATATCTATTTATCCTGTAATGCAACAAAATAGGTTCAAAAATAAGTCAAAATATGCAACTATCCATAGTCAAAATCAAGTTTACAAAATGGGTTGAGTTTAATGCCATTACCAAGACAAATTCATCCAATTTGGGAAAATCCATGCCTCCATTCCAACCATTAAAACAACGCAGCAATTCAGTCCAAAAAACTATAAATTAAAGAATAAATAATCCAATTAAACTATGACAATAGCAATTCAAGTAATAAAAATCAAAACCCCCAACCCAATTTCAAACCTATCCATTAGAACACATGAATATTGATTAAATAGATGTCATAATATAAAAATACAATTTAAGGATAAGAGACATGCCTGTAATCAAAGAAAATCAAAGAGAAATCAAAATTTGGAGCTTAAATGTTGAATTATCTATAAAAACCCTTGAGTAATCTTGGATTTTCAGTTAATGTGTAAAAATAATGGTTTTGATTTATTTTATTTTTAAAAGTTATGAAAGGGATTAAAATACAAAAAACCCCTCACCCCAAGTGAAAAAAAAAATTGGGCATTTTTAATGTGGCAACGTGGCACACCAATATCGCAGAGGCTAGCCTCCATGACACGCTGCCTCGAAGAGCTTAGGTGGAGTAGCACACAACTATCGCCGAGGCACACTACCTCGGAGTTCCAAAATAGCCCTGAACACCTTACAAAAATTTTGTAACTTTCCCCAAACATCGTTTTAACATCCCTAAACATCATTAAAGTAGAAAATAAACATTACATATGTGGGAGGATAAAATAGTTGATTTTTTCATGAGGTCTCTCAAATCTGAAGTATTAACTGGTATAAAGTAGGCTGACTTGGTCATTCTATCCATAATAACTCAAATAGAATCATATTATTGATGAGTATGAGGCAACCCTATACTATAGTCTATGTTCACTACCTCCCACTTCTATGTAGGAAAATTGATTTCCTGAAGCATGCCACTAGGTGTCTATTGGTCAACCTTGACTTTCTGGCAATTTAGGCACTTAGCCACAAATTCTATGATATCC
>NW_025841179.1:0-1896 GCF_002878395.1 Capsicum annuum
ATATTATTGTATCCGTATCGGATTGTTAAAAAATATCCAATACGCATATGTAGACATTTTTGAAGAGTCTGGAGCAACTTAGATATCCAAGTACGATTTAAGTATTGTCAATGTATTTACTTAAAATATTATTGGATTAATATTTTAAGCTTTCAGAGATTATTTTGCTAATAATAAATGTCGAGCTTTTAGCATTGTGATGGTGAATTTATCAATTACAAGTAGTAACATCCAATTCTGGCAAAATATTTATGTATACTCATTGATACTGTGTAATACAGGACAATAGTATCAGGAACAATTCCAGACCCGGGGAATATAAAGGCAAATGACACAACCATGTTAGATGTGCCAGTGAAAGTTCCTCACAGTGTGTTGGTGAGCTTGGCTAAGGATATTGGTAAAGATTGGGACATTGACTATACACTTGAATTGGGTCTCACCATTGACCTTCCTGTCATTGGAAATTTCACCATTCCACTCTCTCATAGTGGTGAGATCAAGCTTCCATCAATCTCTGACTTATGGAAGGGTGACAATGAAGAAGAAGAGACTGAAAAAGAGACCTGAAGTAGCATAGGGTGCTCTAATAATTAATAGTACTGTAGTTTCATCATGTGTGCTTTTTCACTACAAATGTTACATAAAGTTTGTAGCTAAGTTTGTTTCAGAATCCAAAGCATTACTGGACTTTTGTTTGATTTTCCAATTTGACATACAGCCTAATTAACCCATATTTTGGGTTTAATTAAAAATTGCTAAAGTATATAATTACTTGCTTAGTTCGTGCTTGCGGCAATTGAACTTACCAAATCTTCTAAGAGAATTTGAATTTCTTTACGGAGCTTAATTAGGGCGTCTGACTCTTTAGGCCAGTTCGGCCAGACAATTGTTTAGGGTCCCATTACTATGGGATTTATATTTTTATATAAAAATAAATATAATGTACACTATAAAAAATTACTTAAAAGTCTTTTGTTAGCTCAGAGTAGCTTAATTTACCTAATAAAGAATTTGCTTTAGATTTTCAAAGCATTAACCCTCGAAAAAATATAATGGTAAAATGCTTTAGATTTTCGAAACATTAGCCCTCAAAAAAATATAATGATAAATTTTATGATTCATTTTACTTAAAATAATGTTGAAGATTATAAAAAATAAAATTAAACTTTATATAAATAAAAAAAGGAAGAAAAAGTATCTATTTTTACAAAATAATATTTTAGAACTTTAAATTAGATAACTAAAAATATTCACAACAATAAATAATTTTTTTTTAACAATATCTAAAATAATATATTGCAAACACATGACGGACATCTTATTAAGTAGAATTTGTTTTTACTTTTATATTACTATGTGAGGTTAGCGAAGGTTTTGACGTCATTAAGAATGTTACAATATTAAAAACAATTATATAAAAATAACAACACAACTCTTAATTATGTATATTTATATATACTTAAAAGTCCTTTTAATGTTTTTTACTTTAAACCATTAATTTTATTAAGATGTTCATGTAAAACTTTTGATTTGTGTTCAAAAATTAAATATCTTCTGAAATTTAATATCACGCAAAGAAAAATTAGTCAAATATATTTTACTTATTGTTTTGCTTCATGGATACATTACAGATTCATATTTCATCCATTTTATTAAAGAAATGAAAACTAATCAATTCACTATACTTGACTAACTTTATTTTTTATCATACTTTTTTTTTTCCATTAGCAAAGTTTCCAACTAAAGCTTGGAAAAACTCAAATCAACACAAATAACTAGTTTTAAAAGTTAAACTCATTACACTAATGACCCGCCCATCTGTAAATTAGTGTTGTGCTTTGAGTGTTGTGCTTTGATTAGGCTTATTCTGATAGATGTGATTTGAGTGTGTTT
>NW_025841180.1:0-1383 GCF_002878395.1 Capsicum annuum
TCCCCTCATATAAAATGAAATGCATTTTCATTACCTTTTGATATATAGCTACTCTCTCCGTTTCAGAAAGAATTACTGTACTTATTTTGACTTGGCATGAAATTTAAAAAAATAAAAAAACTTTTGAATTTTATGGCCTTACATTAAAGTTGTGTCAACAGAGGCGGAACCAGCCCTCTTTAGGGGGTTTGTCCGAACCCCTTCAACAGAAAATATACTATTTATACATAATTAAAATTATTTTTTATGTGGTTATAGTAGGTGTTGAACCCCCTTTGATTTAGTTTTCTTTGAATATTGAACCTCCTACTTGAAATTCTGACTCCACCTCTATGTGTCATATGTATCAAAATATCCTTTAAATTTTAAACATGCTATGTGAAAAATTGAAAATTAAAGTATGTCAAAAAAGGAACAAGTCCTTCTTTTTAAAACAAACTAATAAAATAGTTCATTATTTTTGAAACAGATAAAATATGGTTTTTAAATTTACTTTTTATTTATTATCATCCATATCAATTGTAATATGTATTAAAAATAAATTATGTAAGTAATATAAATGCATTGTAAGTATTTTAAATTATATTATGTTTGTTACGTAAAAATATAGATTGTGTATTAAAAGTAAATTATTTATGCATATAAATATATTATAATTGTTACATTTAGAATTTATTTATTTTTTTAAAAAAGAATTGTGGACGATAAATATTTTCTAAGTAGTATATGTAGTGACAAAAGAGAAATTGGTAGTTGTCTCGCAAAGTTTCCGAAATTGACAGTTGTGTGCATGGCTGAAGACGGAGGAAAGGCCTCGGAGCAACCGTCCGCCGACCCGAACCCGAGCCCAATTTGTTTTGCACCATTTATTGATGAGTCCTACTTGGATCAATGTTTCCGTACGCCTTCTTTCTTTATTATTTTTGTACATATTCATAATCAGTCATTGTTAAGATGCAATTTCATCACTTTGTTTCAATATGTATCTTCATATGCCCTTTTGCCTAATTATCACCCCCTCCGCTTCAATTTCTTTAATCTTGTGATGTTAAATATGTCAATGAAAAGTTAGAATTAAAAGTCTCTAAAAGAGAAGACATTGTTTTTTTGAAACAAACTAAAAAGGAGAATAAGACAAACAAATTGAAGTGGAGGGAGTACTTACTTAGTGAGGATGTGAACGTATCATGTTATTCTGTCTGATGTCTGAAGTTGATGCGAAATTCTTGTATGTCTATACTTGTAACAGTTGCTTTATGGTCCTTTGTAAGTGGAATTTTTCTAAGTAATTGTTGTGTGTAAAAGCTGTGGAAGAAAGCTATGTATGGATTGTTTCTGAGTAAATCAGTTAGTAAGTGCTTAATCGATTCGTGTTTTTCTGCA
>NW_025841181.1:0-1333 GCF_002878395.1 Capsicum annuum
CAACCTTGAGGATAAAGAAGTGGTCATTCCAACTCACAATGTAAACACAGGAGTCACCATGACGAGGAGTTTCTTGAGCGGACTTAGAAATCTCGTCCCATATGTTGTCAAAAGACATGGAACCATGAAGGAAGTGGAATCCTTCCTCTTCTTCGATTCCTTCGGGATGAAAGAAGCCAATGAATGATTTTTCTGAGACTACTGAGAGTGGACGCACTTTAGCCTCGAGAACTGTCTCGAGGTCAAAATGCTTATCTGGGAAACGTTCCCTATAGGTCTCGTTTTCACAAAGATCCCTCCACTGCATCGAGCCTTCACAGATAAGAGAATCAAGTTGGGACTTGATGGGCATATCTTCAGGATTGCAGTGGAACCAATCAGCTATGACAGCAACCAAGGCTGTACAAGCGCTTTCACCAGCAGCTCGTTCACTTCGTTGATCAATCGAAGCAAAGAAGATCTGAGTCTGCAGCTTCATTTGTCCATCACGGCTTATTATTTCTTTCTGCTCCCAACTACCCACAGCAAAACTTTCATCTCCAAACTCAGAGACTGAAATCGGAGAAGTTTCCTCGGATTTGTGCCCCTGCATGAACTACACACATTAGTAAGAGGACTAGTTATGACATATATCTTCAATCATGAACAAGAAAACCTCAGCAGTTAGATACTTGATACAACCGTACAAGTAGACTAAGCTACTAAAGAAAGCTACCAAACTTTGTAATCTTCAATTCGGCAGCACATTGGTGTAGTTATTGCACGTTGATCAGACCATGACATGAAGATAAAAAATGACTCATCAAACATGACAAAGAAAGCAAGAAAAAAGGAGACGTACCCTAGAAGAAGACTCGTCAGATGAGCAAAGCTGTCGGCGATCAAAGCCTATATCGTCTGCACCATCCGCTCCATAATGTTTCTTCAACAATGGATCCCCCTTGGTTTTAGGATATTTGAAACTCAACTTCCTCTTCCTCCAGGAAAGAAGACCATGTTTTGAACTCTGCTCTGTAGATTGATTTGCTGCAGTTTTATCCTCAGGGTACTTGTGCTTTGTGTCTGAAATATGATGGCTGTAGTGGACTAAATCCTCGTCACTGCTGCTGCCGCTTGTATTAGAACAAAATGATCCACCAGCATGGTTCGGATAGACGAGTGCTTCATAACTGAATGACTTCTGAACACTTGTATCCTCTTTTCCTTCCTCAGATTCTCCTACCGAATCCTCATCAAGTGAATCTGTATCCACAGGATAAACATAATCGGGATCCTCACTTCCGACCGAGTTCCTTCCATCACTGCTGCTGCCTTCCTCTGCATGATATGCCTT
>NW_025841182.1:0-1118 GCF_002878395.1 Capsicum annuum
TTATACGATAGTTAAACTAAGTAAAGTTTAACAATTGTTACCACGGCTCACAAAATAGTAATTTCTATTATTTAAAAATAATTTGACTGAATTGCATCAAACTAGTTACCACGGCTTATTTAAGGATCTGCCTAGCATTCTCAGAAGCCTAGCTTGTAAATTTTCATCCCTGGAATGAAATTATGAAAGGTACCACCAGGAAATACTGTCTGCATTGCTTAACTTGGCAGCCCGCTGAAAGACGAAAAGATGATAGAACACTGAAAGAAACTGCAGTTGCTTAGCTTTTTAGGTACCAAAGGACTAATACAAAAAATACTAGTCACGCAGAAGTCCTTGGTGAATACGCGCAAAACAATGATGCTACACCGTTTCAACTACAGTATCACTAAGATGATCCTGAACTTCTCAACTTAATATCTCCAGCTTCCTGCAGCTGCTGCTCCTGTTGTTGCTGTAAAGGAGATTGCTGCTGCTGAAACGGCTGCCTGTTTCCAATGGATGCTGGGAAGTTCATAGAACCAGCATTTGCTATGCCTTCACCAGTTAGTACTTTGAGATATTGCATCTTCTTCTTTATACTACTAAAAAGTCTTGTCTTAGCCATGTGATTTAGTGAGGATGTACCTCACTAATCAAGATTTAGTGAGGGAAACCATCACTACAAGGTATCTTGCTAATTTGAGCCTTGCTAATTATTAGTGAGGGAGACCCTCGCAAAGTAGTGAAGAATTCGACACTCAATCATCGCTATTTTGATCTCACAATTTTTTTAAAAAATATTATATAGTGAGGGACGTCCCTTGCTATATTTAAAAATATATATAATATTAATTTATTATTTAGTGAGGGGTGTCCCGTGCTATATTAAAAATATTTATAGTATTAATTTATTATTTAGTGAGAGGCGTCCCTCACTATATTAAAAATATATATAATATTAATTTATTATTTAATGAGGGATGACCCTTGGTACACGAAAATTAACACAAATTATAAATTTAAATATATTGAGAGATATCCCTCGCTAAGTTGAATAAAAAATTAATTTAATATTTAAATATTTTGATTGATATAGCTACATAAGTCCCTTGCCAATCTGGTGTTATTATTAATTT
>NW_025841183.1:0-1114 GCF_002878395.1 Capsicum annuum
TTGCACCCAATGTTGCGTAGTGCGGACGGTATGCTTTAGGTCTTCTTCTCGTTCATGAAGGTCATCGATCTGATAGTGAAGCGCATGTCGTTCGGTCATCCACTGATTTTTCTTAGCTTCAACTTCCTTCTGAAAATTCGTGAAGCGTCTCGCTATTTCTCTTTCCCGTTCCATGGAAGCTTTTAGTTGAGCTCGAAGCTTCGACTATGTACTTGTCAGCAAGGCCTTCTCTTTTTAAAAATCTCTCGATTGCTGCTCCATAGCACCGGTGACAATATCCAGGTCTTCTTGTAGGGCATGCATGGCAACACGGTTCTCTCTCTCAATCTCCTTACGAACCGACCTAATTCTGGCCTCAAATTTTGCCTCATGGTGAACCAATTCTTCTCTAGCCCTTTCCAAATCATTATTTAAGACGTGCAGAGTAGACTGATAGTTCTCTTCTACCTCTCGTCGAGCCTGCTTAATTCTGACTTCGATCTCCGCTTCTCGATCCACTGGCTCTCTGGCCGACCTTTCTGGCATAGCTTTAGGAGGAGGCTGGTCATGAAACCATGACAGATACCAATAGTATACCTCGTCCTTGTCGCGTTCTTCCACTATGTGATCGAAACCCGAAAGTACACATCCTCCCCAGATCTTAAGTATCTCAGTCTTCCTTAGAGGGATGTTAGGGAGGAATTCGTACATGAACTCTTTCATATCCTCGACTGGCGGTATATGCTGACGTCGACCGAATTATCGCATGGCTCTTAGTGGCACGTAGGGCTGAACACCTCGGAGACCCATTAAGACGATGAAGGGTCAGAAAGTAGACATATATATCACCTCTTTTGAGGGGAACTAATGATAATTCCACACTATCTTGTCCGCCGTCAACCCCTCCAAGTACTCCTTCCAAGCTCTTATTCCTTCGGAAAAGTTTTGGTCCTCCATCCTCTTCTCATGGCCCTTGATATAATCATTCCACTCGACTCAAAAATCCACAACAAATGGATGGTAACGAATATGCTCGAGCATCCATAACTGCAATAGAATGTTACATCCTTCAAAATAGTCCGCTCCACTTTTACACAACGTCAGGGCCCGATAAATGTCTGCCAAAATCATGGGC
>NW_025841184.1:0-1588 GCF_002878395.1 Capsicum annuum
AAGGGCATTTTGTTCACTTAACCTCGTCCAAGTAACACTCCATGGCTGCCCCACCTCGTTAAGCGTATTGGAGTCATTTTGTCTTCCATTATGTAATAAGGCTATATATAGTCTCTTTTAGGTCTTTTCTCTTTAGTTTTGAATGATGAATATGTGAAAAACTTCTTCTCTCTTTGAGAATGCAACACCCTTAGTGTAGGACTTGGAAAAGTCAATAGTCTAGGGCTTGGAAAAGCGATTATTGATCTTTGTTTAAAAACGGTGGTTGTAAGATGAAGTTGATTCCCTTAGCAGTCACTGTAAGAAGATTGGTGTTTGTTGTTGCGAGTTTAAGGGTCTTATCGTTTAATACACAATTTGGTTCTTCTTTCTTCGTAACTTCTTACGTCATCTTATTTATCGCTTTATCTTATTGCATTTGTGTGTTTGTGTCTTATCTTCTTATTCTCGAATTCTTTGTGTTGTTGCCCATGCTTGTTTTGTATCTTGTTCTTGGTTTTCTCTTGTTGTTCTTGGCTGGTTTGTGTTTAGTATCGTGTTCCTTATCAGACTACCACATTGTGTCCTGATTTATTGGATGTTCTACAGCTTTTGCCTTAGAGGCAAGACTTAATACAAAGACTTACAAACAACATGCTACACCAAATGGGCAAAAGTTGACATTATCACATTGTGTTTTGATTTATAAGATGTTCTATAACTCTTGTCTTGAAGGAAACACTTAGCGCAATGAGTTTAAAACAACAAGTTAAGCTCCATGGGCAAGAGTTGACACTACCACATTGTGTTTTGATTTATGAGATGTTCTATAACTCTTGTCTTAGAGGCAAAACTTAGACCAAGAACTTTCAAACAACACGTTATGCTCCCTGGGCAAGAGTTGAGACTACTACATTGTATGTAGATTTATGAGATGTTCTATAACTCTTGTCTTAGAGGCAAGAGTTAACCCAAGAACTTTCAAACAAAGACTTAAGAATTTTCAAACAACTTACGTCCTTAAGTTTACTTTGATGTCAAAGAAAGAATATTCTCTTTGTAAATTATTCATTTCTGTTCATCGGCAAAAAATAGCAGGAGTCGAGAAACGATAAAAAAGAGAAGAAAAGAAAGAGAAACGAAAAAAATAAAAATTGAGAAAAAAATAAAGGTAAAGAATAAAGAAAAATGAGAAGAATAAAAAAGAAAAAAGAAAAAAAATATAGGTTGAAAAAAAAAAAGAGAAAAAATATAAAATAAAGTTTGAGAATTTTTTTTAAAAAAAATGATAGAATGAGAAAAAAAGGTTGATAAAAAAAGGGAGAGAAATGAAAAATAAATAATATATGAAAAAAAAAAAAAATAAAAATAAAAAAAGAAGAAAAAAAGAGAAGAAAAAATTAAAGTAAAGAAAAAAAATAAAAAAGAAGAAGAGAAAACTTGAAGTTGAGAGACAAATAATTATGGAAAGTATAGAAATATTTGAGGTGTAGATGGCAAAAAAATATTTGTACTATACAAAAAAAATTAAAGAAAAACTAATCTTTAAAGATTTTTCCTACGAGAGACGAAAAAGCAAAGTCACCCACCAAGGGGTCATTCCATATAT
>NW_025841185.1:0-1375 GCF_002878395.1 Capsicum annuum
TTATTACATAAAATGTGTCACATCAGCTAAAAAGGGTGCCAAAAATGGTTAAAACTGATTTAGAAAAGGTAGTAAGACCCCGTAAAATTGAAGTCTATCATAGCAAATTTGGACATAGTTAAGAGGTACTAGATGATTCACTCTTTATTAAATGATGTGCATAATCCAAAAGGAGTACTTATTTAGAAATAATGGGAGCCTATCTTATATGCAAAAGCCAAAAATAAAAGTCTCTAATAAAAAGACCGTGAAACTAAAAAAACACACGTTAGTGCATTAATAAAACCTATTCTCCCGAAATACTTAGATAAATTTAAATTTGTCAATATATTTATGTGGGCATTTAAATTGGAGTTTATTTTCAATTGAGCACTTGAATAATGTGTTAATATTAAAAGCATTTTACTCAGATTTTGAAACAAATCACATGTTCTCCAAAAGTCCATTGAGTAAATAAGTCAAAATTTAAAATATGTCTTATTTTTTAATTATATACACAATCTTCATAGGACGTAAAATTTCATGACACAATTTCGATTTAATTAAAGGAGGTGATCACATATTCTTATTTATGTAATGAATGCTTTAGAACTCCTTTAAAACTCGAATGTGTCAACATAGGCTATTTTTTCAATTTTAATTTTTTCATTATTATTGATATAAATGAGTTAAAATTGAGTATACTTTTGGTTCATCATTGATTAGACACTAGTAACAGTAGTAGCATTGATATAGTTTAGGTTGTTTTGATTGGACAGTCCAAACAGTAGCTTTGATGATGGCATCTAGCAATCAAAACAAGCACTATCTTCTTTCCCATGATGAAATAAAGTTGAAGGCATTTAATTCGTCCATTTATCTTCAACTTCAAAAACTTTTTTTTTTATGTGGCCATTATGACTTTGTAGTTATTGAACTTTCTTAATTATTCGACCCAATCCATATCAACAGTATCTAAAGTCATGGGACATTTTCCTTAATATCCTGACATGAAAGATTAAAATAATGCTAGAAGAAATTAAACATACAAACATTTTGTCCTTATTAAAACTTCCCATCTATAGAAATTGCATCTGATTATTACCTTTTTTGTTGGTACGATTTAGAGCTGTAGAGCATTAAGCATGGAAAGTTGAACAATTTATATTATTTTTATTTGGTAATTGGCCAGAAAAATTCTGATTATATCCATCTTTGCTGAAAAATAATTATAATTTATTTGCAAGGTGGGCAAGTGGATTAGTCGTTTCTATTTGGTTATTTCTTTTTGTCCAAGGAGTATTACATATCATAATAATGAATTAATGATAGATCCAAAAAAGTTTATTTAGGAGATTCAAAATGTAAAGAAATAGACAAATGAAAAATAGAGAGT
>NW_025841186.1:0-1077 GCF_002878395.1 Capsicum annuum
TAAAGAATGAATCTTAGTTGCAACAAAAATCCTACATTAAGTGTTTAAATTTACAAAAATCTTCAAGTTTGAACTAAATGTTGTTAGGAGAAATTAAGAGTTTGTATAATTGAAATAATAGGTTTGTTAATTTGTAGAAATAAAAGATAAATATATAATAAGCCATATATATATTCTTATTGGGTTATTGGTTTACCCAATAACCCAATAAGAAAAAATCGAACCGAACCAATAACCCAATAATTTTTTTTATAAAATCATTGACCTAATAACAATAAACCAAAAATATTTTTATCTGTTCGATTTATCCTGTTATCTACTCTGTTGAATTTTATAATCATTTATACACAAATGGTCGAGGGACAAAGTATACTGTATGCTGTCAATGTGGATATGACTTTTAGCATATAGTATATGATAAATCGATCGGCACGCTTGTCTTTGAAACTCCTCATATTTTTTCTCTTTCTTAGTTTTGTGGTTGAATTTTCAAAAAGCCTTGGTGGTTTCTTCCTTTCCTTTGAGAAACTTTTGTATTTAGTAGTAATATTATTTCATAAATTGAGACCACAAGACTACTCAATTTTGTCTGGGGCCCACATA
The DNA here is from genome assembly GCF_002878395.1 of Capsicum annuum. NCBI lineage: Eukaryota > Viridiplantae > Streptophyta > Magnoliopsida > Solanales > Solanaceae > Capsicum > Capsicum annuum. The sequence continues at coordinate 604 of NW_025841186.1, forward strand.
TGTGCCCATTTTTTCCTTTTCAGATTGACCTATGGTGGAAATTGGGTAGTGTGTAGTGGACACACAAGTCACAACGGACATTGACGTGACTTTTAAATCTTAGCCTAATAGGTCTTATCGAACAACGAGATAAAAGGAAAAGAAGTAAACCTCAGGAGGAGCCTTAGGTTGGATATAGTAGGTACGAGGAGGTGAAGATGCAGGCCAAAAAATGAGGAGAGATTATTGGACGTGACCTTAGACTAATGTGGAGGGCATGTACTAGAGCGGAAGATTAGTCAAGTAGGGAGCGCTGTCTTGCTTTGAGGGTTTAGGTGTTTGTGTTCGTCGCGAACCAACCATAGTAGGGCATGTATTAGACCTCACTTGTGGGATTTCACTGGGCAAAAAAAAAAAGCTACAAGAACATCTGCTTATAAAATAGCTCAAATCAAAGACTGAAGACAGAATTGACTTCTAACTCGTTGCCAAATC
>NW_025841187.1:0-1471 GCF_002878395.1 Capsicum annuum
TACCCATCTCTCATCTCATGTCATGTCTATTCATTCATTATTCATCTCTCATCTCATGTCATGTCTACTCATGTGTGTTTATTCTTCATAATAAATAAAAAGTTACATATTTGAAGTGCAAATCTTTGTCTGAAAAATAAGGCTTTTCACATAGTGCTTTTACATTCTTTTACATGTGTGCTACAATATATTTGTACTGAAATATAAATGGGGGTGGGCAATGATGCTCCAAAAATTATGTAAGATAAATATTTTTTGGTTATTGTTATATGGTGATTGATTCTGATATTATCTCCCTATATTCGAAATCGCAAACAAAAATAGATAAAAGAGTTTTATTCTCAACCTATAATTTGTTTGTGTTATTAAGAAATTCTAATCCCCCCTACCATCATTTAAAATTTATGAACTAATTTTTCTATAGATAGCATGGAAATATCTATTATGTAAAAGTCATACTTCAATTACAAAACTTTGGTGAACTCAATTGGCCGAGCAAAAATCATACACTATATTCTACGGTTTTGCTTTTGAAAATGATGTAGAATGCCCCATTATTCGTCTTGATCAAGAATGGGTACATATCTTTTGTTACATTGAGAATCTCAAGCCCAAAAGCAACATCAAATGCCTCGGATGGAATTATCCAAGTCCTGGAAAATTCAAGCTCAACATAGATGGATGCAGTAAAGGTAATCCGGGTAATGGAGGGGGAACAGGGGCGGAACCACCTTATGATTAGGGGTTCATCTAAAATTCCTTCGACGAAAAATTATACTATTTATAAATAGTTAAAATTATCATTTATGTATATATAGTTGATGTTGAATTCCCTTCGAATGATTTCGTGTTGTTACTTTTTAAATTTTGAATCTCTTAATGAAAATTTTGGTTCCGCCACTAAGGGGAGGGGCATTCTTAGGTGCCCTTCTGGCAACATCATTATGGCGTTTACCAAGTATCATGGTCAATGCACTAACTATGTGGCTGAGGTGATTCTCTGTGTACGGCAATGGTGTGCCAGTAATGATTATTATGAAGTGGATGACTCTGTCGTCATTATCAACATGATCAATTCCTCCACCAAAGCCACTTGGGAAGTCAAACACATCATCAATAACATCAACTCTCTAAAGACTTAAGATTCAATATAGTGGAGTGATTTTAAATATCTTATTTACTTATCAACTTGTGAAAACAATATTAATGAACTTGAGATTATGATTACTAATTTCAATTACCGCTATAAAATGAACGTTAATAGTCTGTTGGATTATTCAGGTGAAAATAATATATGTTTAGAGGTGCAAAGCTTAAAATAAAATTGTGGATGTCATCGGAGAAAACAGCTTTGATGATGAAGTGGGAAATAATACAATATCTTTGAAATCAGTTACTCGTAAGAATGCACTTATCGCATCTAAAACTTTTCATAATTTTTTTGTGCAGTTCGAGAAGACAACCTCAAAAC
>NW_025841188.1:0-3473 GCF_002878395.1 Capsicum annuum
CATTTTCACAAAGTAACTTTCAAAATTGAAACACATTATACTTCCTCGTTCCACTTTGTTTGACACTTTTTCTGTAGATAGTTCCAAAAAGAATGTCACATTTCAATATTTCCTTAATGAGAAGCTTTTCTAGAACACAAATGTTATGACATGTTTGAGACCACAAGTTTTAAAAGTCCTTATGTCTTTCTTAAATCATGTAGAGTCAAACTATGTCAAACAAGATGGAATGAGGAAGTATAGAATAGGGAAAAGGGTCAAAAATACTCCTTTACTATATGAAATATCTTAGCTTTACACTTTGTTGTATTTGGGATCATCTATACTCATACTGTCAGCAATCGTCTTGTATTTGTCCTTAACATTTACAGACCTCCAACCTGAGATGTGACCGATGGTAATGTTAAACCAAAGCCAAAAGTAGTTGAGTAATTTCGAAACTTTTTCCTGAAATATTTTGACTAGTGGAATCCTTCCTTATCCACGTGGAGCTCCCTTAAAGTCACGGGCAAATCCGAAATGATCTTACTAACCATAAAGATCTAAGTGATCCAAAGTATAACGGGAGGTAACATTAAGATCTTTCATATAGTCCAGGAAAAATTTGGACTTTTTTTCCCTTTGAATAAAGTTATTGTAACGATGGGGAATCATATTGATAAGGAGAACCATAGTCACATACATTGAAATAAGAATTCATCGTAGAAACAAAAGGAAAATAGAAAAGGGAGATTCTAGAATGCTAAAACTTTAGCTAAGAAAATAAAAGACAACTTCATAACATCCGCCCAAATAGATTATATTCCTCTACTATATCTAGACATCTTCTCGGGGTCCCAAATGTAATTTAACATCTTTGCAAATAGGACCTCCATCTTGGTTAAATTCATAACAAATCTCCCACCCTCAATAAGAACCTTGTCCTCAAGGTTCGAGTATAGTTGTACGGAGACCATGGTTTTGTTATGTTCCTCTTTGTCAGTGTTAACAACCCAAAAGAATTTTTCCAAAGCTTTATTATCTAAAGCAACTTCCAACATTGATCCTTCTTTTTGCTTTTCAAACCAGAGGATGCATCCACATCTAATGCTTGACAAGAATTCGCCGTTAGGTACATACACCACCCATGAGTCATAATCATAGTCAGACGACCCTTCAATCTTACCAACAAGCAACAAAATTCCTTGAACTTGTTCTTGTTGAGGCGAAAGTGACATGAGCCCTTGAGAGAATCAATCCATTCAAGTATTCTTGCAGGATGACAAATCACCAATTCCAGATTAATTTGCCTTGTAAAATTTCCTTACACCCAGTGTTAAAAGGCAACAGAAGAGGCAAGCCTGGTTTCACTCGTTCGGATGAAGAGAGGTCAATCAATAAGGATAAAATTGTTGCACGTGCCATACTATAAGACAATGGACAAATGTAAGATCTGGAATTTCCACTAAAATTATTAGTAGTCTCTAATATGTACCTCTCCCACTAATATTCCTCTTGCAATTGGCCTCAACATGCCTGAATTGATCAATTGTGTACCTCTCCACACTAGAAATAGCAGCCCGATCAAAAGGATACAAAAATGAGTTCTCTATAGATATACCCAGTAGCTTGTAGGAATGACAAAATCTTGTAAGATTATCACTGGATTCAATTAACACTTCAACCTCACCTATATATTCAGAGTCATACAACATTGAAAAACATCTACTTCTCTCAGCAATTTTATCAAACAGTTTAGGCGCATCTGATGAGAAAGTTAAAGCATTAATCAAAAGAGGAGCACAACCTAAGAGCTTAATTTGGTTGTATTGGCGCATGTCGAACGAATCACGTAGCTGCCCAGTATCCACCTACTTGTAGTCGTTAATGCTCAAAACAGGTGGAAGCGAGCCAATAGGTGCACTAGGACTAGGAAATTCTGCAGAAATATCCCTCTTCGACAATCCATCGAATACCTTGCGGTCAAACTCTAGTGGTCCCTTGACGGAGAAAGAGAGGTGAGAATTTGTGCTCGGTAGCATCAATAGAAGCATCGGACAGCACGTCGGAGAAAATGTATTGCGGTATTGTATCTCCAACACCAAGAACAGGGAGCTCTGAATCCAAATGGGAGTTTACCAAATCAGCCACCTCGGTGTTACTATCAACAGAAGCTGACTCTGGTACAGAGGTGATATTTATAGCATCTGAATTCTCTAGAGTATCAATGGAAGTGGAGTCCAATTGCATCTCTTCCTGCAACACTGATCGCACATCGCAAATAGAAGAAAGTATACATTTCGTACGTTCTTGCGACTCTACCGCTATATCCTGCACGATTTTGAGGGAAGCGTATATCTTCTCCAAAATTGCAGGTGGATAGGTGGGGCTCGGTGATGAAGGTGCAGTAAGAAATTGCTTGTTGTATGGGGCTGGTGGAGTTTGAAAGGAAGATGATATCCATTTGGTAGAGGAGGGACAATGAAAGTACCATTGTAACGATGGGGAATCATATTGATAACGAGAACCATAGTCACATACATTGAAATAAGAATTCATCGTAGAAACAAAAGGAAAATAGAAAAGGGAGATTCTAGAATGCTAAAACTTTAGCTAAGAAAATAAAAGACAACTTCATAACATCCGCCCAAATAGATTATATATATAGACATCTTCCCGGAGTCCCAAATGTAATTTGACATCTTTGCAAATAGGACCTCCATCTTGGTTAAATTCATAACAGTTATACAGAACTATTATTAACACTTTGGTCTATTTCAAACACTTTAAACTTCGTGTTACAAGTATGCAACATGGAGTATAAAGAAGAGAAGAAAGCAAGAATTTGAGCTGAGCTGGCATTGATTAGTTAAAACAGTTAAAATGATAGTGGTAGTTTAAAATTTTGTTTTACTGTAGCTGCTACAGTAGCTGTGTCCCAAAGTTAGTTAAGGCGATTACAACTATCCATTTAAGAGTTTTAGCTATATAAACCATTGTACTGATTGTTACATGCATTGAATAACAACCAATCTCTTTCTCTCTCTCAATTTCTTCTTATTCTTAGCTAAATTCTCGAATTTCCCTGATTAGCACACTAGTTTTTCGAAGATAATTCCTAAAACTGCTTCACCATTGGCCTTCGATTATCAATTAGTATCAAAGCCACTCAATTTTTGGCCATAAATGGTTAACAGAAGCAAATCTACTGAAGTCATGGAGGATAAAATGTCCCAGATGCAAGATCAGCTTCAGAAATTGATGGAAGGAATGACTAGCATCATGGACAGAAACACCCAAGCTGATAAGGAATTGGGTGAGTTAAAGGAAAGCTTAGCAAGATTGGGGGATGTTAACAGGGACAAAGAAGGAGATCGGGCAGAATCCTCAACTGCTCGAGCTTGTTCTATGGATTTGCCCAATGATCGAACGCCCAAGGAGAATATGAATCATGGTACATTTTTCACTCGATTCTCTAGGTTAGATTTCCCCAA
>NW_025841189.1:0-1250 GCF_002878395.1 Capsicum annuum
TCCCTTATTGAAAACTTTCTTTTTCCTTTTTCTTTCTGAAAGTTGATAGGTCAATCGGAGGAGGTTCCTGAGTTGGTAATGCTAATTTCCGATGGAGGTGCATCTCAATGTAAGCTCGTTATCCCGTTTTGCTGCCCAAAAACCGGTCAGTACTCGATTCTTCCCTTTACTGTTGTGTCGTAATGATTGTAGCAGTAGTAGCTTTGGTTAATGTCTTGAGGCTGGGATGTTCACTGTAGATTGGAGTTGGAGAGCCATAGGTTTTTTTTATGTTGAATCTGTTGATGTTTTGGGTTCATCTTTATGTTTAGTCTATGCTGGCTTGAGGTCTTCAAACAATTTGAATTTCACCCGTTGGAAGTTGTTTTCTAACTTAGTTGTTATCCGTCTTTCATTATCTAGCTGTTTGAAGTGAATTTGGTTCTTGATATACCGTGCCTTCGATATTATATGTTGAAGCCTTAAAGTATTAGACTTTTTCTAGACCTATCCATGAAACTATATCTCAGTTTGCTTTTTATGCATTGATGTGTGCCACCTTGGATTCGTTGATTGCTGTTCAATTGTGAAATATTCGAAAAACCCAAATTTTTCTGTGATTATAATCTAATTGACTAACTAGCCATGTTAAAACTAGATTTAGGATATCTTTATAGACTAGAGGCTTTGAATTCTAGATTGCTGGTATCATTGTATTTAGTTTTCTTGTTCTGTGACTCATTTCTATGGAAGATCTAGGTTCAAATGCGGCTTTGTATAATTCTCTTCCGTTGGTGCATTTTACCTCAAGTATAACTTTTTGTGTTAGTTTTACGACTCAAATAAAAGGACCATTCGGAGAGAATCCTGTTTAGTACCATGTTAAGTATATGTCTGTTATTCGTTGGAATTTGGATTCTAAAATAATAGTATTCAGCCTTCTCTATGCTCATTAAGAAAAGTTTTTGTTATCTATACTTATAATTTACCTAGAGCCATTTAGTGGACTATTCTTGAAAGATCTGTTAACACTCAGTTGTGCAAATTTTTTTTAAAGGTTAATTTCTCCTTTCTAGTTTGAGTCGGGGGTTAATCGGAAACAACCTCTCTATCTCACATGTGAGGTAGTGGCATGGATTGTGTACGCTTAACCTCCCCAGACCCCACTTGGTGGCAATATACGGGGTATGTTGTGGTTGTTGTCTAAACTTTCATTACCGGTCCTTGTGGCCTCCATATTTGTTTCTTATATATGAGTTTGATTCATGTTT
>NW_025841190.1:0-2472 GCF_002878395.1 Capsicum annuum
ATCTATTGGATTCATGTTACAACACAGGGATAGAAACTGAAGCTGAATCCAACAAATAACTCGTCAATTGGATTCATCTTACAGTACTAGGATAGAACCTAAAGCTGAATCCAACAGATAAGTTATCTGTTGCAATAGATGGCTCATCTATTAGGACAATATTAATGATAGTGCATATAATTTTTTTGTTGTATATACTATACCATCATTGTTAATTTTTAGTAAAATGTCATTTTTAACTTCTTTAATAATTTTTTGGTACCATTTATTGAGGAATCAATAACAGTATGGGTTGATTGTCATGGTGAATGGATTGAGAAGAAAAATAGATTTATTTGGCATTGGAAAGATGGTGAAATGATAGAGATGATAACAATGACAGTCCAAAGAGATGTTTTGTATGATGTTTTTGAGAACTTAATCATCAACTATTGTGGACTAATATTGTCATAAATTAAATACACAAGCCTTTAAAAATCACAGGGTCCCACCTTTTAAGATAAGTGGTCAGGTTCATTTGTGTGCTTATCTGAGTGATGCAGGGAGGCCTACTTTAAGGGTGTATGTGGTTGAAAATTGATAGAGAATTAAAATAAATAAGAATAGAAACAAGATATGTTAAATAATGAATTGGATGGTGTGGACATTAATATTCTAAATGATGAGAGTGGAGATGAAGTAGAGGAAGACCAAACACCTACACTCATTATTGAGAGCAATACAGTAGGTAGTTCTCAATCAATACAGTCAAGTAATCGTTAAGGATTAAACAAGTTTTACTCACTTAATTGTGTATTGCTTGCTCGACAAAAGATTTCAGACTAAAAAAGGTGATTAATTCGTATAGTATGTATTGTCTTAGGTGTGCACATTAAGAGTGCAAGTGGTAGTTGAGGGTTGTGAAATTCGTAAGTTCTAACATATTCTATATTAGAAATTATGAAAAGTATCACACATGTGGTTCAGATCATATTACGAACCATATCTGTACGCCACGATAAAGGTCCTCAATAAATACTTTAAAAATAGTTTCTCCAATGACAAAGGCCCTGTCTATAAGAGCTAAGTCCAATAAAATCTGTACATACCTAGGTTGTAAGGTGAGTTATTGGAAGATTTATAAGGGTATGGAGATCAAAAAGTCTTTGGTTAAAGGAACACATAAATAGGGGTATGCAATGCTTAATGTGTACTATTATATGCTTGAGTCCGCAAATTCAAAAATTAATATAGTATTGCAGATTGATGAAAATAGAAGGTCCAAGTATTTTTTTGTAGCCTATGGAGCTTGGATTCTTGGTTTTCAAGAAATGAGAAAAGTCATAGTCGTCGATGGAACATTCTTGAAGAGCAAGTATGAAGGAGTTTTATTATTGGTTGTGACACAGGATACAGTGAATCATATTTTTTTTGGTGGCTATCTATATAGTGGACAAGGAATTTGATGCCTCATATCAATATTTTCTAGACAAATGAGAAGCTATATAGATGATACCGATGAGTTATGCATATTTCCTGATAGAAATACAATTATCTGAAAGACGATTTTAATTATCTACCCTCCAGCTCACTATGGTTGTTGCATGAGGCACCTTGTGGAAAATATTCAAAACAACTTTCACAATTCAAAGGTCATGTCTCATTTTCATAAAGCAGTAAAAGCGTATGATAGAGTTGAGTTCTTTGACCATTTCAATTAATTAAGGGATATGGTACCCAAGGCAGCCAAACATCTCCAACGTGTCAAATTCGATAGATGGAATAGGGAATTTTGTTAGGGAAATAGGTACATTATTATAAATTTAATGTCTTGTTTGAGTTTATTGTAATATTTTGTCGTACTAAAGGATATTTTTTTTTTATAGTTATAATACTGTGATGTCAAACGTTGTTGAATCGTGAATGCAATATTTAACATTGAAATAAAATTTTCCATTGTCGCTCCATTTGACAAAATAAACATGAGGCTTGCAAAATTATTTCAAGAGAGGCGTATGGAGTTGGTCAACTCACCAAAAAACTTGTTCCTTCAATGGAAAAAACAAACATCAAAGTATATCAATTCGGAGAATAAGGTATTGGTCTATCAAATAGCCAATTAAAAGTTCAATATCAATGGTCATGGTGATGTTGCCACGGTCGATCTACTGAGAAGAGCTTGTACATGTAGAGTTTATGACTTGAAAAAAAAATACCTTGTCCACAAAGCCCAAAATGGTGCACAATTTGAAAATTAGATTTATGAGTACTCATATCCATATTATTTGGTGGAAAAATACATAATTACTTATTGTGAGGATATTAATCCAGTGCCTCTTGAAGATTGTTGGATTGTATGGAGATTATAAAGAGAGAAATATCTCCTTCATATATTAATCCAAGCAAACTGGAAAGATTTCTAACATAAAAAATAAGTGCTCCATATGTAAAACGGTTGGCCACAAAAGAAATACATGTCCAGATCGAAATGCT
>NW_025841191.1:0-1497 GCF_002878395.1 Capsicum annuum
ATGAGTTGGATAAAGTGCGTGACTACACGTGCATGGAGCGAGTAAGGATCATTTTTTGGTCTTTTTATATTAAACAATTACAAAGAATTTAAAAAGGAAAAAAAAATCATTGCAACCCCCCTCCCCCACCCCCCACAACACCATTACCGCCATCATTAAACCTCTCCAAATCCTCCTCCTCCACACCATTGCCACCTTTCCCAAGGAAGGACTCCTATTTTTCTTCATTTTCCCACAATATATACACACAGATTAGAATCACACAGGGAAGAGGACAGCCTACCAGATATACTCCTCAACTTTCCCATTGAATAAGAACAAATACACACACTCACACACCAAACAGAACACATACAACCACGTCATACACACACATAAAATGATATACACATACAACAATTCACACACACCGGATTTACAGATTCATACACACAAATTGAGCGAAAAAGAGGAGAAATCGGAGAAGACACAAAAAGAATGGAGGGAGGATAGAGAGAAGTCGAGAAAGGGATTCGAAGAGGGAAAGGATTGAGAGAGAAAGCAAAGAAAAAAAGAGTGACCGGAGAGAGACGCGCGAGAGAGGGTAAACGCATGAAAGCTCACTATTTTTCGCGAGTTCTCGCCGAAAAACGATTGAAAAACCACATCGTCTGCTCCATCCCACCAAAAATTCGACCCAAAACTCCATTAACAACCTCAAACCGCTAAAACCGACCCCCTATTGTCGATTCCAGCGACAAATCTGTTGGAAATTGTCACAGTTCCAGGAAGTATTGAGAAAATTTTCATTTTTAATTTAAATTTTCATTTTTAATCCACCATTTATTTTTTTTAATTTACTTTCTCAATTTAAATTTATTGAATACTTAATTTCTTATGTGGCATTTTAAAAATGACTGAATTTAATTCAACATTTAAAAATGATGTGGAAGCTGACGTGGCAACAATTATGTTACACAAACCAAAATAGGATTTGAAATATTGTGTTTTAATGAGTTCAGGGGTTCAGATGACAAAAGTCTAAATAGAGACATTCACTTTACAAATTCAGATAAGTACAAGGATCCACCGAACTATATTGTCTCAATAATATCTACGTTACTAATGCAAGTATTATTAATACATTATATTCTGCACTATTCTTATACACACTATCAAGCAACCCCTTAGCATATATATATATATATATATATATTATATCTTATAAGAGGAAATGGGCAGAGAAACAGGCAGGTCACCGTCAACATACCTGCTTCTTTTGCCTGCTTCAAAAGCTGACGTGACATCAATTGTGTTACACACACCGAAATAGAATTTAAAATATTGTGTTTTAATGAGTTCAGGGGTTTAGATGACAAAAGTCCAAGTAGAGACGTTCACTTTACAAACTCAGACAAGTACAAGGATCCACCGAGCTATCTTTTCTAAATAATAGCTACATTGCTAATGTAAGTATTATTAATACATTATATTCTGCACTATTCTTATACACACTAT
>NW_025841192.1:0-1598 GCF_002878395.1 Capsicum annuum
AATCAAGTTGTTGGTATTGTGGGTGATCAAGTGCTGGTATGCACTTTTGGAGAAGAAGTTTTCTTTACCATTGGTAGCCCAAACTGAGGTGTCTAAAGCTACTTTGTTGCTAGGAAAAAAAAAGTTTTTCATGTGGTTTATGAGGTCCTGAGGAATGACCATAGAGATGTTGTCAAAATTCCATGAGCCATGGTGCCAGACTTGGCTGAGCTGAACAGTTTCATCCGAGTTGCTAAGGGGGCCATAGATGAGTTTCCTAAGGGGTTGGATGTTAGGAATCCACCTGTCATACCAAAAGAGGACTCTGGAGCCATCCTTAACAGCCCAAGTTGAGATTTCTTTGCATCTAGCCCAGCCTTGACAAATATTGTTCCAAGTCTTAGAGATATTGGAATGACATACCATGCCCTCTTGGCTATGTTTGCCTCTCAGAACCTTGACCCAGAGGCTATCAGACTGGTGCATGACTCACCAGGCTAGGCTCATAAGAAGGGAATTATTCTTGAAGGAGGCTCTTTGGATGTCAAGACCCCCTTCCCCTTTAGGAAGAGGCACATTTTTCCAGGAGATCATGTGCATTTTGCTTTTCTCATTTGTAGACCCCCAAATGAAGTTCCTCGGGATTCTATCAATATGGTTTAAAATTTGCTTAGGAATAGAGATGTATTGCATGATATGGTTGGGAATGCTGCTGATAGAAGCTTTGGCTAGAATGGTTCTACCAGCCATGTTGAGGAACCTAGTTTTCCACCCTCCAAGTTTGGTGTTTAGGGAGTTTAAGATAAAGTGGAAGTCCCTATTTCTGGGCTTGGAGTGAAAGATGGAAAACCCAGGTATTTCCCAAGGTCATTCTTGAGTTCAATATGAAGAAGTTGGTTTTTCTGTTGGTGGGAACAGTTATTGGAAAAATCCACCTTGGATTTTTTGTTGTTAACCCTTTGGCCAGAGTGATAAGAAAAACTTATGAGAAGATCATTGATGATCCTACAGTTTTTTTCATCTGCTCTGGCTATAAGGATTATATCATCAGCAAAGAACTGGTGGGAAATCCTGGGGCCCTTTATACTAATTGAAATTGGATCTCATTTGAGTAGGTCAACTTCATGATCAATCCTTCTAGAAAGGAGTTCCATGCTTAAGATAAAAATATAAGGAGAGATGGGATCACCCTGTCTGATTCCCCTGGAAGGTTTGGAGAAGGTGATCTTGCCCCCATTTATGAGGATAGAAATAGAGGAGATGGAAATGCAAGACATGATGAGCCTGATGAGATTGGTCAGAAAATTAAAGAAGTGTAAAGCCTACCTTATAAAGGACCACTCAATCCTATCAAAAGCTTACTCAAGATCAATTTTGAGCATCATGTTAGCTTTCTTACCCCCCATCCTGGCGAAGTAAGTGATGTATTCTTGGACAATTATGGCATTGTCAGAAGCTCTTCTCTTGGAAAGAAAGCTAGTTTGAGAATTACTGATGATATCCCCTAAGTGGATCTTAATTCTATTGGCAATAATCTTGGTTATGATCTTGTACTGAGTGTTGCAAAGCCCAATATTTTTTTAAAAAAATGCATGCATATTTTCGCAATAATTACATTA
>NW_025841193.1:0-2282 GCF_002878395.1 Capsicum annuum
AACAATTCTTACAATACTTGAGGAGATTAGAATGAAGATGACAAAAATAACTGATGAATTGAGGCAGTTTTCAAATACTTGAATCACTTACATTTCTCCCATGACTCTAAAGATTCTCTAAAAATATATTGACAAGTCAATGTATTGCAACTTGTCTTGAAATAAAGAAAGAAATTTTAAGATTGAGCACGAAAATTTCACACATACTATGGACATTATGAGTAGGAATTGTACTTGTAGAGTTTGGCAGCTTAGGGGCATTCCTTGTCTTCATAATGTTGTTGCCCTTTATTACAAGAAATATGAGCCCATAAATTTTGTGGCTAGATGCTAGCAAAAGTTAAGAAGATGCCTGAAAGATCAAGTAACGTTAGAAGAAAGGAGGCAAATAAAAGTAGAAAAATTGAAAAGCTTAGAAAATGTGGTGTTGTTATGACTTATAGAAAATGTAGTACACAAGGATCCAATAAAATAGGATGTCCTACAAAAGATCAACCTGATTCCAATCAGTCAGTTGGAATATCTTCTCACGCACAAGTCTTTTTATTTGTCATTATCTAATGTAAATTTATTTAAATACAAAAACTAATATTTTAATATATAGGCTGGAGCTTCTACTAGAACATGAAAAGGCAGGGCAAGGCGAGTGTTTCAAGTCAGTCAGCTGAAGCTTCTTCTCAGACACATATATTTATTAGTTTGTAATTATCAGAATATTTTAAATATATACATATTAATATGTGAATAATCAAGTCAACATACACACAAACACACATACATATACATATATACATACACTCTAATATTTGAGTTTCAATAAATAAGTTAGTATAAGTGGTGGAGGAAGAGGAATAAATAGAGAAAGGGGCAATAGCTGATAAAGAGGGATGTCTTAACAAAGACATGACAATGAAGACATAGATAGAAGATGACTCAAGAAAGTTAAATCAGTTTTGCAGTAGAAGGGCCTAGGAAGGGGGATGCCTCCGCAAGGACAAGAGCATGAGGATAAGTAGAGGACAGATAAGACCTTTTAAAAGGCCAAGAATGATAGAAAATGAAATATACCAAACTGAAGATTGATTTACCACTCTTAATATAAGTAGTGAGTACATTTTTTCTTCAATTATTCATATATTTTTTTAATCTTTGTTTTGACTATGCAACCTAAATTGCCAAGTAAAAGGGTCATTAATATTGGTGTTAGGGTGACAGAAAAGGTTGACGTAGTAATTAGTGATATTGACTACACGCCAAGACAAGAATTTAAATGAAAGGGGAAGCCAGTCATAATCAATAACAAACTTTAGAAAATGAGGGCAGAAGAAGTTAAACAAACAAGGTCTGCAGCTGCTGCTAATAATCAAAGTAAAATCAATTTAAGTAGGAAGACTCATGTGCCATAAAAGTAGGGTAAAATTAGGTAATTTTTTTGGCAGATTTGTTATGTTAATATTGTCTAAAAAATAATTATGATTTGTATATTTGGTGATGTTCTTGATACCATTTTAATTCTGTTATTTAGTTGAAACTATTTTTTGTTATCTCTGTTTTGATAGCTAATATTAGGTATCAAATTATGTTTTGTTAGGTATCAAATAAAATAATATTAAGTTTTTTATTGTAGTTCTCATTTTGAAAATAAAAATTGATTATGTTGGTATGAAGTTCTCATTTTGTTTCATTGTGGTTGCCTTGTTACTTTCAATTACTGTATTTATAGTTAAATATGTATGAATAACATGTTTTGAATGCTCTCAACTAGTCTTAATACCACAATATATTGATGCAAGATAAGTTGCACAAGACTAATACAAAGTGACACAAAACACGTTGCATAAGTCATCTCTTACAAATCCAACAAAATGACATCATGTTAAAGTTACTACTATTTCAACAAAGAGAAAGCAACTAAAGCAACAACCAAACTAAAGATGTAAAGTAGAACAAGAGAACAATTATGGCAATTTCAGTTATACACAACTACATTTTTCATCCTTCACATTCTTGGTAATACTTTAAAATAGAAAAAATACCACAACAATCACGATAATAAGCTTTCAATTACAATATTTGCTCTTCTTCTCTTTCTCCTTCATCACTCATTTCTCCTTACTTTCATAAAAAGTCAATGCGTCTTCCAACTCCTTGATTCTTTTGGTCAATTTTGAAATAACTGACTTGGATCGTAAATCAATTTCTTCAGGATTTTTCCAGCTAAAGAAATTGCATGATTTATCCTAAAATAGAGTATAAACAAATCAATTTACTAGAAATAAGAA
>NW_025841194.1:0-2317 GCF_002878395.1 Capsicum annuum
TCACAATTCACCATTTCTACTTCAACGACCCTCAATCACTTTTCAACCAAATTAAACAAACGAGTCCACATCAAAATAACAGACAATCACCAAACAAGACAACATACGTTCATCACCAACCAGTATCAAACAACACACAAACATCCAAATCGAAATACGAAACATCCCAAAATAATAAAATAAATAAGAGAAAGTGTAGAGTTGAACCTCGATTGAAGCTTTTATCATGCCAAAATATATAATCAAAAGCCAAAGTCGGATCCAAAACTCTCGATTTGAACACCTCGACTGACGAACAGATCTAACTCGGTATGGGAAAACGACCTCCGATCAGATTTTCAACTAAAAATAGCAATATAACACCCAAACTGAATATTAACTCGACTTGTCTCGAAAATTCTCGATGAACCTGATATCGATAATAAACCCCGCAATGAATGATCCCAAAAGTTGATAAAATCTAGCAGAAAACTGAGCACCAGCACGATTCAAACTCTGGTGAGTCACCGGTGACAACAATGACCAGAGCAGCCAGTCACCAGCCGAATTTCATCTGGAATCGAAGGAAAACAGAGGAAGTTTGGTCGTTTATATGCTCTCGGTCGACGGGGTTACTGTTTTCGACGGATTTTCGAGCGATTGGATTGTAGGTCGCTATCAGCGATGTTTTTTCGATGGTTTTGACAACAGTGAAGGTAGAAACTACCCCTATGAATCACCGGAGCTCCGGCGAGCTCGAGTCGCCGGAGCAGACCTCTCTTCACTGAAAAATGCAAAAGTCCGAGATTACAGTTCAAAAATCTCATCGAACCCGAACTAACCTCATCGGAATCAGCTACTTTGGTCGCTGGATTCAACCTAAACGGGCCGGAATCAACCCGAACAGGCTGATTTCAGATCGATTCAGGTAGTTGGTTTTAGTTTTGGCGACGGAGATGGGTTTAATTGAGTTTTTCGATGAGTTTCGGAGTGAACTCGGAATGGGTGAAGTGGCTTCCGGTGAAGTATAGCCGGAAAACTCGATCTCCGATCGATTCCTTCTCTCTCGAACTCCCTCACGTCCGCCTTTACTATTTTTTTATTAAGCTCTCCTACCCCCCAATCTCTCTCTGTGTGTGCGTATGTGTGAATTATTGTGATACTGTGAGAATGTGTCATGGTCAGTAACCGGAGCTCCGGTCTCTTTTGTTTCTATATATGATCAAAAAAATGAAAACCAAGAAAAAAATGGTCCCCTCTTCCCAGATCCGTGTCGTATGGTGTATATGGCATAGATAATTTTGGAGAAGAAAGGAAAATCCAATTTTTGAGATGTGCTCCCCTATCTTTTCTTTTGGTTGCTGATGATATATATGGATGATGATGATGATAATATGGTTAAAAAAATGTGTAAAAAGGGTGGGGGTAGGGTAGGGTAGGGTAGGGTAGTGGAGTGGTGAGGTGGGGTAGGGTATGGGTTGTTAGATTGGATAAAATTTGTTATCAATTTTCTTAGAGTTGGTTGTTTTGTCATTTTGTGAGGAGGTTATTATATGGGGTAGTACACATGGTAAGACGAGGCTAAAAATGGCTAACTTGGGTCTTCAGGAGGGACAAAATTAGGCGTCTACAACATGCCCCCTTTGAATGTAAACACGCAGTGTTTTCAGACAAAGAAGTAGACAGCAAGATAGAATTTTGTCCCGACTATAATTCAAAGGAAAAAACAGAGAGAAGAAGAACAATCGAGTTCTGACTTATGAAATCCTACCCACCCAAGTTATGGAGGAGTCAAGTGACGGGTATTTCAAAAGATTTGAAAAAGAGGGACAATACCGAGTTGGAGAGTCGAGTAAGGTTCCATCGAGGTTCCGGTCCGCGGCTCTGTTATTACATCAAAAATGAAAATTACAAGTTAAAACATAAATAAAATTACAAAAATCCTATCTATACAACTTTTGTTGGTTCTTGACTCGACTTTCATCACTCTATTCTTCAGGCGGGCCCCTGACTTGCCATTTCTTTCAACTTGTTGCTTGGCTTTCAATTGCTTCACTTTGTTGCTTGACTTTTCATTTCTTCACCCTATTCTCCAGGCGGTATCCTGACTTGCTATTTCATCACCCTGTTCTCCGGGCGAGCTCCTGACTTGCTATTTCATCACCCTGTTCCTCAGGTGGGCTCCTGACCTGCTGTTTCATCACCCTGTTCTTCAGGCGGGCTCCTAAAACCCAAAATTAAAACTAGAACGAAAATTATCTCAAACAAAATTATAGTAAAGTAGTATTTCATTTTTGAAAGCGTTGTCCCATTTTCCAAGAGGGTCCTGAACAGAAAG
>NW_025841195.1:0-1680 GCF_002878395.1 Capsicum annuum
GATCAGATGAAGAAACTTGAATTATTGATTCCTATTTGAGTTCTTGAAGATGGGTTCTTGATTATCTTGTCTTGAAAATCCTCAATTTAGAGTTTTCTTGGAGAAACTAAGGAGAATTTTGATTTCTTGAAGAAGAAGCTCTTGAGTTCTAAGGTTTTTCTTTGAGAGAAAATTGATCAAATAAGCATAAAGTGCTTTGGAATATGCTTAATATTGTGCTTTACACGAATTGGGTTCTTGAAGGTTGACCAAAATGCCCCTATTAAACTTCTAAATGGAATTGGAAAAGAAAAAATAATCTCGATTTAATAGGCCACCGCGATGTACCACTATCGCAGTGGCTCACTGAAAAAAGATGAGTGGGAACTGGGCCTTCACTGCAATGCACCACAATCACGGTGCCCCTTTGGACTACCATTTTGGCCACTGGCGCGATGCGTCAGTAACGCGTTGGGCTACTGGATTTCAACAATTAGGAATTTGGACCTCTCCAGGATGACGCAGTGGTTGCTCAGGTGGGACACTGTCAAATTATAAATTCTCTAATTCCTCAACTGAGTATCTAATTTAGGCGAATTTGATATCGATGAAAAGCTTATTCAATTTCTCACACAATGGATAGTTGAAATCTAAAAAATTCCATATAAAATAAAAAGATATTTATTTTAGAAGCTAATCCTTGACCTTCCAAGGACAAAATTAAGTTAGGAAAAGTATGGGGTATTACAGATGACTTTCACCATACATCATTATCTCATCATTATCACTGCACCGTGTTGCATCATTTTCATTACATTGGTATGGTTTGATATTGTGTTAGTGTATACTCTTGTACTATATTTTTGTATTGGGAAATTGTTTGTTATAGTGTTTAAGCATTCATTTCACTTTATTACATTATCTTATATCACCACATACAATTTTGGAGATTGAAATATTATACGACGTGGGGCATGACTGAGGCTTGATAGAAGAGATAGATGTTTAGCCCCAGTTGGTAGTATGAGATAAACTCATATATATATGTTCTCTCTCTTCCTATTTTCAATATCATATTAATTAATTGATTATAATTAATTAAGCCTGTTATATCATGCTAGTGAGTCTTCTTATAAATGTCTTTCCTTATTTTATTGATTTCAGAATGAATAATGTAGACTCACCTAGGTTAGTGTGTCTACCCTATTTTTGGTAAATTTGTAGACTGTTAGGCTACCTTGATACGAGGATAGGATGTAATTGTAAGATATAGTTTGATTGGGTATACCTTGGCTAGTTGGAATGGTGGTTCTTACCATCACTTTGAATTAGTGTCGGTTATCAATGATGCTTGCGAGTACATGTGATTTCATACTCACCCTTGCTTCCTTCTTCTTTTACTTATTTTTTTTACCCCTAGCAGATACTGGATCGAGTAGTAGATTGTAGATTTTTTTCTTCTAACATTGACGTTTCGTAGATTGAGAAAGTTCTGGCGAACTCCAAACATACTCGGATCTCTCTTTATTATCTTATGCTTAGCCACATTAAATATACTTTAGCTATTTGTTAATATTTTATATTTAGAGGCTTTCTCTGATGACAACCAACCTGAGATATATTTTTGAGACCAATTGTATATTGAATATATATATATATATATATATATATATATTCATATATATTCAATATACAATTGGT
>NW_025841196.1:0-2801 GCF_002878395.1 Capsicum annuum
AAAATGGCCCATTCACGCCGTTTTTCCCATTTAATAACCCAAATCGCCCATAAAACCAAAGTGGCCCATACTAGGCTGCTCCCCAGCCTGCTTGGGGCAGGCCGGGTGATTTTTGACCAAAATCACGCCCAAACCCCAGGCCCACCCAAAAAATCGTGGGCAATAGCACATAGAATTAGCCCAAAAATGGCTCGTTCGAGCTGTTTCGCCCGTTTGACCTCCCAAACCTCCCAAAAACCAAAATAGCCCACACTAGGCCGCTCTTTATCCTGCCTGGCATAGCCTAATCGATTTTTGATAAAAATCACGCCCGAACCTCAGGCCCACCCCAAAAATCATGGGCTATAGCATACTAAATTGGCCTGAAAATGGCTCGTTCGCGCCGTTTCACTTGTTTAACCACCCAAATCGCCCAAAAAAACAAAATGGCCCATACTAGGCCGCTCCTCAGCCTTCCTGGGGCAGGACGATTAATTTTTGGCCAAAATCTCACACGGACCCCAGGCCTACCCCAAAGACCATGGGATATAGCACACAAAATTGGCCCAAAAATGGCCCATTCATGTCGTTTCACTCGTTTGACGACCCAAATATCCCAAAAACCAAAATGGCCAACATTAGGTCGCTCCCCACCTGCCAGGGGCAGCTCGGTCAATTTTGGGCCAAAATTATGCTGGACCTCTCGCCCACCCCTAAAACCGTGGGCAATAGCACACCAAATTGGCCAAAAAATAGCCCGTTCACGTTGTTTAGCCCGCTTGACCACCCAAACCACCCTAAAAACCAAAATAGCCCATATTAGGCCTCTCCCAAGCCTGCCTGGAGCAGCCTGGTCAATTTTTTTCCAAAATCACGCCCTGACCTCGGTCCCACCTCGAAAACCATGGGCTATAGCACATCGAATTGGCCCAAAAATGACCCGTTCATGTTGTTTGACCCATTTGTCCACCAAATTGCCCAAAAAATAAAATAGCCAACATTAAACCGCTCCCCAACCTGCCCGATACAGCCTGATCAATTTTGGGCCTAAATCACGCTCGGACCTCGGGCCCACCCCAAAAACCATGGGCAACAGCACACCGAATTAGCCCAAAAATGACCCGTTCACACCATTTCGCCTGTTTAACCACCCAAATCTCCCAAAAAAACAAAATGGCCCACACTAGGATGTTTTCTAGTCTGCTTGGGGCAGCCCGGTCAATTTTTGGTCAAAAACACATCCGAATATTGGGCCCACCTCAAAAACTGTGGGCTATAGTACAGTGAAATAGCCCAAAAATGGCCCGTTCGTGTCGTTTCGCCCATTTGACCACCCAAACCGCCCAAAAACCAAAATAGCCCCCACTAGGCCTCTCCCCAACCTACCTGGGACAACCGGTTGATTTTTGGTCAAAATCACACCCAAACCCTGGGCCCACCCCAAAAATCGTGGGCTATAGCCTACCAAATTTGCCCAAAAATGGCCCGTTTGCACCGTTTAGCCCATTTGACCACTCAAACTGCCCAAAAAGTAAAATGGCCCACACTAGGGCACTCTTTAGCTTTACTGGTGCAGCCCGATCAATTGTTGGCAAAAATCACGCTCGAACCCCGGGCCCATCCTAAAAACCGTGGTCTATAGCTCACTGAATTTGATTAAAAATGGCCCTTTTGTGCCGTTTCGCCTGTTTGACCACCCAAACCACCCAAAAAAATAAAATAGCCCATACTAGGCCACTCTCCATCCTCCCTGGGGAAGCCCTAGTGATTTTTGGTTAAAATCACGCCCAAACCCCAAGCACACTCCAAAACCGTGGGCTATAGCACACCGAATTAGCCTGAAAACTGCCCGTTCACGTCGTTTATCCCATTTGACCACCCAAACCGCCCCAAAAGTCAAAATAGACCATACTAGGCTGCTCCTCAGCCTGCCTGTGGCAGGCCAATCAATTTTTGGCCAAAATATGCCCTATCCCCGTGCCCACATCGTAAACCATGGGCTATAGAACAACGAATTGGCATAAAAATGGCCCGTTCGTGCAGTTTCGACCGTTTTACAACCTAAACCACCCAAAAAACAAAATAGCCTATACTAAGTCGTTCCTCAGCTTGCTTGGGGTAGCTCGATCAATTTTTGGACAAAACAAGCTCGGACCCCGGGCCCACCCCAAAAATCGTGGGCTATAGGACACCAAATTGGCCTAAAAATGATCCGTTTGCATTGTTTTGCCTGTTTGACCACCCAAACTGCTCAAAAAATTAAAATGGACTAGACTAGGCTGCTCCCTAGCCTTCCTAGGGTAATTCGATCAATTTTTGGCCAAAATCACGCTCAGACACCGGACCCAACCTAAAACCATAATAGCACACCGAATTGGTCCAAAAATGGCCTGTTTGCGCTGTTTAGCTAGTTTGACCACCCAAACCGCCCAAAAAAAAATGGCCCACACTAGGCTGCTCCCCAGCTTTCCCAGGGAAGCCTGACCGCTTTTTGGTCAAAATCATGCCCGAACCCCGAGCCCATCCCATAAACTGTGGGCTATAGCTCACCAAATTAGCCCAAAAATGGCCTGTTCGTGTGTTTCGCCCATTTGACCACCCAAATAGCCCAAAAAAACAAAAGGGCCCATACTAGGTCGCTCCCCATCCTGCTTGGGGAAGCTCGATCGATTTTCGGCCAAAATCACACCAAGACCCTGGGCCCACCCTAAAAACCATGGGCTATAGCACACCAAATTAGCCCAAAAATGGCCCATTCGCATTGTTTCGCCCGTTTGACCACCCAAAAAAACAAAATGGCCCACACTAGGCTGCTCCTAAGC
>NW_025841197.1:0-1999 GCF_002878395.1 Capsicum annuum
TATTATTTTTGACTAACTTTAAAAAGGGTGATTAACTTTGTGAAAAGGTTGATTTTATAAAAATGTTAAAATTATTTATTTACATATTTAAAATGACATTTATTTATTCAAGTGAAAATTAGCACTATCTAAAAAAAATTTTCTTTAAAGAAGGTTGAGCTAAATCCTATGCATCCGTCGATTTAAGGAAAAAATTATTTTCAAATCAAAAAGTGAAAAAGTGCTTTTGTATATCATTTTTGATAACAGAAATTTCCATCTTTAAAAAATATCAATTTAAATAAATTTTGAATTGACTAATTTAGTGAAAATATTTTAATTTTTTGCAAAGAAAATAAATTTTTGGTTGATGATAATTTTCTTTTAAATCAATTAAAATAAAGTGTCCTTTTATTCTCAAAAGGCTTATTCTCAAGAAAAACACAAAGAGACTAGTTTTATTAACCCAAGAATCTAGATAATGTGACGAATTATAAAGAAATAAAAATATAAAGATAAAATAGAAATGACAATTCAAAAGGAGATTTAATTTGATTTAATCAAAGTTCATTACAAATAAGTAATCAAATGAGCGAACTTCCCCAAGAACACCATAACTCCCCCGAACCACTGGATAAAACTGATAACCAAATGGCTATTGACTCTACTAACAAAGTATCATACAAGGATATGGTGAAAGGAAACAATCACACTTCCATGGATTACTCCTTCTTTTGCCAGTTAGGCTCGCTCCAAGAACCACCAAAAGATACAAATGGGCAAATAACACTCTCCAGGGAAGATAGGCAAAGGATCTACGAACCATGGAGATTCTCAGTCATCATCAAAGCGGTGGGTAGAAAATTCAACCACCAATATCTTAAGACTAAATTGACTGACATATGAAAGATTCAGGAAAGCTTTGCTCTTATAGATCTGGGTAAAGAATTCTTTACAGTGAAGTTCGCTAGTGAAGAATACCAAAATAGAGCTCTACAACAAGGTCCCTGGTTCATTGCAGGTTCCTACCTTTCCATGCGAATTTGGGAGCCCAATTTCGTACCAACAGAATCAAGAATTCAAAGTACTGCAATCTGGATTCATCTGCCCCATATGCCTACGGAATTCTACGACTTGGGAATTTTGGAATGCATAGGAAAAATGCTTGGAACTCTGGTCAAAGTTGATGCATGCACATTCTCTACCTTAAGAGGACTTTATGCACGAGTATGTGTCCAGATCCCACTCAAGACGCCATTGCTAACATCAATACTCAAAGGGGACCATCTCCAACAAATCTAATACGAAGGAGAGGATTTCCTCTGCAAAGTTTGTGGCTGTCTCGGCCATACAACTATAGGATGCAAAATCAAGCTACCGTTACCAGAAACTCAAAATGAACAGTCGTCGGAGAACCCAAAAGAATCAGAACAACGCATACAAGAATAGCAAACGGTTATCTTCAAACGAGGGAAAAGTCGCAAGACAAACTACACTAGAAATCACATAACCAAGGCAGTTCCAAGTAAGTCTTCTAACCCTCACGATGACCGGACCGGACCCTCAATGTCCACATCTGGAATAAGTGGAGGCGAAGAAGGTAAAGCACCACTTCAGATGCTTTCTCCAGGTCAGGGTCGGCCTAATGACCAAGCGGGCCAAAATGATAAATGGGCCAAGAATAATTATCCTCAACAGAATAACAAAGGGAAAGATTTGGTTAGCCCAACTCCTAAGCCCACTTCTGAGGCCCAGTCCAAGGGAACCCGAAGTCCCAATAACAAGCATAAGGTTTCCTTAACTAATATTTCTTTAGGAACTAAAAAGGATAGTAATGCTAATCCCAATGCTGAGGTCTCATCCCTCACCCAAAAAGTCTCCAAACCTAGAAATCTGGAACCTCTTCTTTCTGCAGTTCTCCACCAATGGCCCCTAACCCAACCAAGCAACTCACTGCTAACAGTCAAATCAAAGATATTGAAATGACTGAGGAAGGAGACACTCAGGATATTATCTCCCC
>NW_025841198.1:0-1145 GCF_002878395.1 Capsicum annuum
GTTACCAACAAAAGAAGAATCATGTAGCAAAAAAGATTGAATCTTGAAACATATAGCAAGAAAAAAGAAACATTTCTCCTAGAAATCGTGGACGGAATTGCATGATATTTATTGCTGGTGGGAAGTGACCAGTATCCCGTGGATTTAGGCACGTGCACGGAATCTAACTCAGACACCACAGTTACCAACAAAAGAAGAATCATGTAGCAAAAAAGATTGAATCTTGAAACATATAGCAAGAAAAAAGAAACATTTCTCCTAGAAATCGTGGACGGAATTGCATGATATTTATTGCTGGTGGGAAGTGGCCAGTATGCCGTGGATTTAGGCACGTGCACGGAATCTAACTCAGACACCACGGTTACCAACAAAAGAAGAAACATGTAGCAAAAAAGATTGAATCTTGAAACATATAGCAAGAAAAAAGAAACATTTCTCCTAGAAATCGTGGACGGAATTGCATGATATTTATTGCTGGTGGGAAGTGGCCAGTATCCCGTGGATTTAGACACATGTGCGGGATCTAACTCAGATAACTCAGATACCACGATTATCAAAACGAAAAAAAAAAAAAAGAAACATAGCCAAAAGAATTGAATCTTGAAACATATAGCAAAAAAAGGAAACAATTGTCCTGGCCATCGTGGGCTGAATGATTTATTGCTGGTGGGAAGTGGCCAGTATCCCGCCAATTTAGTCACGTGTGGGGAATCTAACTCAGACACCACGGCTATCAAAACAAAAACATATAACAAAATAAAAAGAAAAAAATGTCCTAGTTTTCGTGGACAGAGTTGCATGATATATGTTCCTGATATAAAGTACCAGGTATCCCATAGATTTAGTCAAGTAATAAAACATATAGCCAAAATAAATGTCAGGTGGGAGATGGCAGGTATTCGTGAATTTGCCCGAAAGCTGACCCAAACACCACGATTATCAAAAAAAAACATATAGCAAAACAATGCTATCCAAACACCACGATTCTAAAAACAAAAAAAAAAAAGATAGAACAACAACAAAAAAAAAAAAATATCTTAGCCTTGGTAGACAGAATTGCGTGAACATATAAAAGCTCACCCGAACACCACGATTATCAAAAGAAAAAATATATAGCAAAATAAAAAAAAGGTGAAATCAAAGTT
>NW_025841199.1:0-10124 GCF_002878395.1 Capsicum annuum
TCTTTTTTTTTCCAAGTGAATTTTGGCAGACACTGATGTTCGTTTGCTGTCTTTTTTAGTGTATCTATAATGAGTGGAGATGCTTCTTAGGGTGGACTGGTGATCTATATTCAATATTTCCAAGATACCGGAAGGCCCAAGAGTCGTCCTCTTTGAGAAAGGTAATGTGAAAATTTTCCTGGAATGCAGGTCTCTTAAATTTTGCTACTGCTCTTAATTTCACAGGTGAAATGTAAAAAGAAATACTGAGCCAGTATAGCTAATGTTTGTTATTTTCTTTTTTGCCATAATTCCTGCTGGTTATGTGAAATTATTTGTGGAAAGCTATTATCCCCAAGTTTTTAGTACTTTATCTAGTTGCCTTTGATCATTTGCTGCCACTCTAATTTAACGTTCTTATCTAAGATGTTTTTACTTTCTATTTTGACATCCTTGGAGGTATATCGTACTCGTGTACAAGGTAAGTTTCTGAATAGGAAGAATAAAAAGTCTTTCCTGCTTGTTATATTTACATCTAGTTAATACACTCCATGTTTATAGCTGCTGTTTTTTGCCTGCTAATAAGTGTTGTACAGCTCTCTTTGCTCTCATAATATAAGCTTTTGTGCTTCTCTATCTTTGACTCAGGTTCCTTTTGTTCTTGTTGGAAATGGTCGGTGGCCACAACCTGAATATGTTAATGTAAACATGGATGACTCAAGGCATCCTATACCTCTTGTGACAATTTATCATCACTTGCAGCCTGTACATCCTACTCCTCTCACTTTCCTCCAGGCGCTCTTTGGTCGTCAATATCCTGTGAGTTGAAAAATATTTTGTGTTTATGGGCTTGACCATTTGTTTGATCGTTTATACAACTTTTAAATTTATCTATCTTCCTGCAACTCATGCTATATGCTGTTTTCTGTCACAAAGGTTGGAGTATTGGATGAAGAAAAAATTCTGCCCCTTGGAAAAGATATAACCGCTGTTGGTGTTTGCAGCTCAAAAGAAGGGATTTTTGAGATCAAATCATGCAAGGACCTACCCTATTTCTTGTAAGGAAGATTTACAGAGTAGTTCTCTTAATAAGTTTATAAAGCATGCCACTCTTTCTCTTCATGGGACTTTATGATACGTCATTTTCACCTGGCACTAGCTAGACAAGTTCATTCTGCCAAATGAGGTTGGCAATTGTCGTTCTCATATTCATTAATGTATTCACTGAAATTTCCTCTAATCACTCTGTGATAAATTGCAACTCTAAATGTGAAGTAAGTCTCCTCATCTTATTGGTGAAATTGAATACTTCATACTCAACTGGTCTTTTTAAAGTATGGATCTGATCTTGTATAAAAAGATATGCGAGCTGGGTCTGAAAGGAAGGATAAGAGAGATTTCTTAGTGACCTGTAAAATGATTTTCTGAATTATAAAAAAAATTGTTTAAAGGAGAGGAAATGAAAATTCCTGAATTTGACTTTGTGTTCAGGAATATATTAAATGTTCTCTTAAATACCACATCTCCCACTTCCAACAAGCATTATAATCAAGCCACCGCTTCTATTTAGCACCCAAAGGTGTGGCCTAGTGGTTCAATGAAGTTGGGGTTGAGCACCATGAGGTCTTAGGTTCAATTCCCAATAGAGACAAAGGCCAAGTGATTTCTTCCCATCTGTTCTAGCCTTGGTGGGGGACAAAGTTACTTGGTACCTGTTACGGGTGGAAGGTGACAAATATCCTTTGGAATTAGTCGAGGTGCGCAAGCTGGCCTGGATACCACGGTTATCAAAAAAATAAATAAATTTAAGCCACCGCTTCTATTTATCAGTATTATGACAGTCTCTTCTTGTAGGGGAGCGTTAGCATAACCAGTACAGTTGCTGGCATGGACCAGGAGGTCATGCATTCGAGCTGTGGAAACAGCCTCTAGAAATGCAAGGCAAAACTGCATATAGTAGACCCTTATGGTTTGGACCTCCCGGACCCTGCATGCTTAGTGCACCGGGCTGCCCACTTTATGCCAGTTTCTTATTCTCTAAACTGGTTATAATTACCACAGGCTTTGTAATATTACTGGGTCAGTCACTGGTAGACTATATAACAAAACTAACATGAGTTGGGTCTTATGAGATGGTTTTTAAAATTTAAAATGAAGTTTTCCGAGATTTCAATATTTGTGCTCAATCATGATAACAGTGATCTAGAGTTTTTTGTCAATTCAATTGTGGTAGAGTTACCATGAACTTTGAAACATTTGCGGGCGGTACACTAATTGGCAAGATTGCATAATAGAGTGAAAATCCTCTCCGGTAATAATGTTGATTATCTGAAACTTGGGGGGATATACACAGCAGTAAAGTATTTGACATCTACAAAATGCATGTGTATATATATATATATAATACACACGCACCAAAAAAAGTGTATATTTATAATATACACACACCGGAGAATTTTTCTGCCAGCAGCATGTGGTTCTTTTAAGTTCTTACTTCTAATGATGCGTTTTCTGCATATTTGATGCTCTTTATCTTAAACACATGTTACATGTCTGGTGCTTTACATCAGCTTCTTCTCTTGCTCTAAAAATCATGTTCTTTTCTTTTCTGATTAATTCCTTTGTTGAAATTTGTGAGTGACAATTTGGCCTCTCTACTCCTTCGGGGGTAGTGGTATGGACTGCGTACATTTTACCCTCCCCAGACCCCACTAGGTGGGAATATACTGGGTTTGTTGTTGTTGTTGTTGTTGTTGAAATTTGTGAGTGTAACGTTTTCACTTTGGTAGGTCTGACATGACCAAGGATGAAATGCTGCCTAGATCTTGCCTTTAAATCAAAAGTTTTGCTGTGGAGTGGAGTTGTACTTGGTTCGGTTGCAGTTGGTGTTCTTGGCTATGCTGTTGTGAGGTAAACTGGTTGCGTCTCTCAGATACTTAAATTTTTTAGCCTCTGTGGATATCATGTCTTAAAGATCGCATTGTTAATCTCTCTTTTTCTTTTTTTGTCCTTTTCCCCTTTTATGGACTGGAGTTGAGGGGAGGTCTAGGCAGGACAAAATCCTTATTTATTCCATATAGTATTTTACAATTCTGTGGACAGAGCATGAGTTAGGGTTGAATAATAGGAACCTGCTATTGAGTGGTTTGCTGTTAAATAATCAAGTCATCCACATCTGTTCCCAGAATTGGGGGATTCATCTCCCTACTGCATCTGCAATTTATCTCGCGACTGCGACAAATGAATCAACTTAGAATAACTATGACGTGAACTTCAGATCTTAGGGGCTGGTTGATTGATTCGGAATACAGTTGTTGCCATAGCTTGCATGCAATTGCTTGATACATATTTACTGTATGGAACTTGTGCAACTTAGACAAGTTTACCAGCATTCTTTCAAATTGAGGGAATATAATTTTTTCTTTGTATGATTGAAGTTTGAGTAGGATCATCGTCATTTACGTGCCAAAAAAGAAATATACATTTAGCTACCTTATGCATGAAAAAAATTTCAGATGACAGTACCTTGAAAATTTGGTAGTGTGTAAGGTGCAAATCTTCTTTCAAGTTTTAAAGTTGTCTTTGTTTCAGAGTTTTTGCCAAGAAATGTTACTCTTTTCTGTTTCAAAACTTTGAATTTTGTTTTTCTAGCTCTTAGCCAAAAACGTGTTGCTTGCTCTCTTCGAAAATTTGTCGATGATTTACGCAGGCCTTTTTTGTGTTTATGTTGCACATGTCGTCCTGATGTTTTCAGAATGAAAAATGTTGGGTTGAATGATTGTTCAATTCCTCAAGTGAATAGTTCCTCTGCTTGTTTAGATATTTTAATGGGCTAATCTCTGAAATTGTACGGCAAGCGCCTTCCTTTGCTGGTCATAAACACTTTCTTAGCCATGCAATATGACAGTAATTCTGGTTCCTTACTGTGTTCAACACTTAAAACTTAATTCCGTTTCTTATACCAGCTCGAATAAGCATTGACTTTGCTCATGATGAGCATAAACCTGTAACTCTAGTTGTGCTGCCTAAAACATCCCTTAACCTCCCACATGGCATGAATAAAAATAGCTAAGATGGAACTTGTGTATCAGCAGCATCCTTATGAGTATTTTACTCTAGTGGTCACATTATCTCATTCATATTTATTTTAGGAACTGGAATCGATGGAAGCAGTGGAGACACCGGAGGCAGGTCCAGCAACGGTTGGATTCTGCAAATGGTGACGCTGATTCACAGGTTATTGCTGATGAGGAAGCTGAATATGTTCCCGATGGTCAGTTGTGTGTGATATGCCTTACTAGGAGGAGGCGCTCAGCATTCATTCCGTGTGGACACCTGGTATGTTGCCAGCGTTGTGCCTTGTCAGTTGAACGTGATTTAGCTCCCAAGTGTCCTTTATGCAGGCAGTCAATTCGTAGTTCTGTAAGGATTTATGATTCCTGAGGATCAAATAGTTCTGAGTTATTTTAAGTAGCCCGTGCTGGGAAGGTGGTGGTTCATTTGTAAAGCATGCAGTCAAACTGGGAGAGGATGGTGGTTGATGGACTAACGTTGGATGCTTTTGCCATGGCAAGGATTATATCCTAAAATCTAACATGTATGTTGTTTGTGTTTGTACATACATGTTTTGCTGACTCATTGTTATATCCTTAAATACAATATTCATCACAATGTAGTTAGTTGGGAAGAAAATCTTGTCAATGCAGTAACTGTCTGAACAGCCAGCATTTGTAGATTAGCTTCAAGTAGTATTATGGCATGACTTGCTAGGGAGTCATTTTGCTAACATAACTTGAGTACTAAACACTCTCGACAGTTACTTCATCAACTCACAATTATTACACATACATATTCTTTTAGGTGTATGACCACCTTGCCTAGAACCAAATTCCTGAGGAATTTGACAATTTTTTAACTTGTTGCCTTTGCGGATGCACTAGCTGAACCTGTGTCAAAAGCACAGCTAACTATGAAGATTCTTCCACACACTAGATTTACCAGTGGAGTTTTGACTCGGATCATGCTTTAAAGCCTTGTGCATTTCATGTGGTGGGATCTATCTTCCATAACGAACAAAATGAAACAGGTTCTCCTTTCCACCACAGATCCACACAGCCATCCTGAGCATCCACTCTCATCTCCCAGTTGTTGTCATACTTCTTTAACAATGCACGGGCTCTATCAATGACATTGGCTCCAAACATCTCCCATGCAAAACCAACAGTCCTCATTCTTTCACACCATTTCTCCTTTCTCTCATTCATCTCTCCCATGTTTGTCAAAGCCTTTGCTGCCTCTCCTTCCATCATCCTCCTCCTCTCGCTCTCACGTCCTTTGTAAGCTACACTGGTGGAGTCCAAGAACTTCCACAAGTACTCCACTCGCCTTCCGAATCCTGTTGCAAAGTCGCTGCAACTGTTGCAGCTGCAATCCATGTTGTTCTCACTCAAAACCAGTCCTTTCGGCTCCAAACTCTTCAGTATTCTCAACAACTCTGTCCTCTCGTCTGGATTCTGGTGTTTCAAGTTATGGAGCCTGAACTGTGCACAAATAACCAAGATTTCATCTGGGGATGAATTTATCAATTGGGAATCAAGATTCTGAAGTGGGTAATTCTCCAGTCTGTTGATTTGTAGATTGATGTTAATCTCCTTAGCAAAGGCAAGGAGTTGCACTGTAAAGTTGTAGCCACCTGGACCAACTACAAATGGATTATGTCTTTGTTGATCATTTTCCATGGTAGGTGTTATTACTGTCAGACGAACCAATGGTGGGGGCCCTCCTGGTCGATGGGTCAACTCCTCGAGCAATGTTGGCCATTGAACACCATGAGAGACTCCAATATCAAGGATGTGTAGGTTCCGAGATGAATCATGTTTCAAGAGAATTTGGAGTATTGAGGAGTTTGCAATGCTGTTGGGTATGCGGAACCACGGACTGATGTCATTGAAATTGATCAGTGAGTTATTGAAGAACTTTGGATTTGTTGAAGTAAAAGTAGTAATACCAGCAGAAGCAGAAATTAGTGAAGTTGAGCATGGAGTAGAAAGATAATGTGTTAGCGCCTGGAGTCCACGAGCAGCTAACCGATGGTTGGCATCTCCGTTTATTGAGGAGAGCTCTTGCAGAACGTAAAACAAATGCTGCACGCGATTCAGATTTCCTGCAGTGATGGCAGCAGCACAAGGGTTGAGCAACTGCTCTGCCCATCTTCCTTCTCTGTTGTTACCATTATTTCCTGTAGACTTGTGTGTTGCTTTCTTGTGGCCTGCTGTTTTTCTTGTTGTCACCCTTTGGACTACAATAGCTTCCCCGTCATCTGTGTCATAGATCCGAGGGTTCTGATTCTTCCGGGATGCCTCAAAATTGTAATCAGAATCATTCCCTTTCCTTTTCCTGGGCGAATCCAATGGCGGAAGGTGGCTTGCAATGATCGGCTCTAAAGGCGTAGCGCTTGTGTGGGTGACGATTAAGCTAGTGTCGAATGACGTTAAACTATTATTGTTATTGATGTGCATTTCTTGGTTTATACTTTCACTAGGACTCCACCACGACTCCTCGTAAAAATCATTGAGGCTATACGGCTCATCAAGGAATGACGGAATATATGATAAGGGATCAGCTAACCATTCTGAGATGGGATCAAATGTAGGATCAGGCTCTGGTTCATCAATGGTCATTGTATTACAGATTGAGGAAGAAGGGTAGTGGGAAAGGATGGCTTGGTGTTGGTGTTTGATCATTGACTTGATACAAAAGATGCAGAGATAGGATATGAAATGATATATTTGTTAAATGTTATGTTGGCTCAAATTTTTCAGTGCTATAATACTCTGGGAAGAGACAGAGCATGGCATATTTAAAGGGAAAATGTGTACTGTTGTTTTGGAAGTTATGGTGTTATTGAGATTTCCTTGAGAGTATTTTCATTTATTTATTAGGGGATGGGAGATTTTGTGATACTTGCTTACATCACATTTTTTGGACTTTGCTCACACCCGATATTTTTTGCATCGGCCTTCCCTTTTTACTTAAAGAGTGGAGGTAGGGTGGATGGGGAAGGAAGGGAAGCGTGAGTTGGGGGTAAGAGGTAGGTGGAGTGTTGAGTTGGAGGGAGACGATTGAACATGTTTATTTTATTGTTATCAGGAAAATCTTAATAAAATTTATATGAGAAAGTTTTCATTCATATTTTTTATTTTATTGTTCGTCTTTTTCTTAAAAAATCATAACATGGGGGAGTAGTGAATATAAAATACCATTGATAATTTTTAGAGATTCACCAAAATTAGTTCTGCATTTGGACAAGTGCTATAAAGTATCCAAAAACAATACTGTGTATTACATGTCCAATTATATGAGTGAATTTTTTGAACTTCACATTTTCTCCTTCCCAAAGGTCAAAAAAGATTTTCTTTAAAATGTGACCGACAATGTTGATTGGGATGGGTTCAATTAATCATTTAATCTTACCCTTTTTCTATGGTTCAATCATATACTCCTTCCAATTTATTTTATTTACCACGCTTTTCCACGTTTCTAAGAAAAGATTAATTAACAAAATTATTTAATTAAATTATACTTTATTTAGTTTTTGATTTTTGATTTTATATGAAGTAAACCTAGAGACACATTGCACTATGAGAAGAGACAGCGTAAAGATTCATTACGACAACGAATGTGAAGGCTACAAAAAACTTCTTTCAAAGTTGATAACAACAGAAGCGACTTCTCAAAAAGGATATATAAAAAGTCAGTGGCTCGTCACCCACGGTGACATGGCGTTGGGGACTTATAGGATACAAATGTGTCAAGCTGCTCAGATAAGCAGACGCACTCGTACGGAATTAAGCGGGAATATTAAGCTCACTAACAGATCAAACACGTGGCTCGCCGACATTAGTCTTAATCGTTAAGAACTCTAATACCAAATTATGATCCATCAAAACCTAATATTGTAACATATAAATAGTTGCGCTCTTCACTCTGTAAAATGATATGAACATTTACTCTCCTATTCAATATAATAGTTTTACTTGGCTTCCAAACATTTTCTTGTTCTTTACTATTTATCTAGCTTGTGATAATCTTGCGCCATCAACAGCTCAAATAGCTTGGATTTGATCTCAAGCATGCTCATACATATATCGAGCTCACTTAGATTTATTTGTTTTACTTCATTTATTTCATATTTAGTTAATTTCCTTTTATCGTTCACCTAGTGACCAAATTGCTAGAAAGCGGAACTATAATAAGGTTAAATTGTATTGTATGTTCTTGACTCATACACAAATATAACTTTATCAAATCCATGATTAACATATTTCAAATTAACAGTATTCTTTCATCATATTAATCTCTTTCCACATTTATTGAAAATAAAAATGAAAATAAATAATTAATTAAATTTTTTATTTTCTAAAATATCAACTAGTACTTTGGATCAACTGGTTTTAGTAAGCACAATAATTTAATGGATCGAAGAGGGTATTTTATGTGTGTAATTATTTTTTTTTTGAAAGTTTGTACAGATTTAAGTTTTGAATCCATGTTTTTTTTAAAAGGTAGGTGGACAGCTAATTTATGTAAAACCTCTGCTAGATGGTAACAGAATTGTGTAAAATAAAAAGGGTAAACATAACATTTCACAGATGATCTTGCATCATTAACTTTTGTTCTAACACTTACGAGTTATGATATATACTGACCTCTTAAAAAGGGAAATTTAAAAAATTTCAGTCCTAAAATTCTCAACATCGAAATACAGAATAAAAATCTGTACACAATAAATTTTTATAATTTGACTTTTCGTGGATGCACACAACAAAATCTTAATGTACTCATTTTTAATATTTTATATCAGTTCCTCTCATCCAAGCTGAGTGTTAAATGTTTCCACTCTCTAGCTTGAGTAGGAGTATTGATGTTTAAAAAGAATCAGTTAGAAGGCACATGATGTGCACGTGTGATGGGATATTACTATCTTATAAGAGGGAGTTTATGACCAGTTGAGTAGTCAGCAAGTCGACATGCCTGTTTGTGCTCAATTGTGATTTGATTGTATCACCCTAATTAATTATTATAAGTCATTTATATATTAAAAAATTAATAATATTTAATAAAAATAAGTAAAATAGACATTTCTGACAGGTCAGTTTCAACTGCTTCAACTGTAACTTTATTAAATTACACCTAATTAATTATTATAAATTTTATAAAATTAATAATCTTTAATAAAAAACAAGTAAAATAGACATGTCTGCTTCAGTTGCTTCAACCGTCATTTTACTATATCACCCCTGATTAATTATTATAAGTCACCTAAGTATTAAAAAATTAATATTATTTAATAAAAAAGATAAATTACACATAAAATGATAAATTAAATCTTTAAATTAACTTGACGTCTTATGTGAGACCCACTTAGATTTTTCTCACAAGAATTTTTATAGTAATTTTGCTATATCACTTCTAATTAGTTATTATAGGTCATTTAACACATGTCTGCTTCACTGCTTCAATCATGATTTTACTATATCACCCTTAATTAATTATTATGGTCATCTAATCATTAAGAAATTGATAATATTTCATAAAAAAGGTAAAATAGACACAAAATGATATGTCAACATAAAAAATTTAGTTGACTATCGAAATTATATTAGTGCACATTGTTGGACAATAAAATTTTGGAGACCGAAAAATAAATAATCGAGACAAGAAAAAATATTGCAACAATCAATTTATTGATTTCAATACGAATGTTACAATCTCTATGAATTCTCTGATTTGCCTTTTCAAATATAAATTCAAGGGCTTAAAGCTTAATTTTGAATTTGAACTTGGTTTGCGGACTTGAGGGACTTGATCTTGACTTGCGCTTGAATTCAAGGGCTTTTGAGATTGTTCTTGAATATTGCAGTCTTGATCTTAAATCTCGATGAACTTGATTTGAATGCTTGCGTTTTTTAGAGAAATTCGGTGTTTGATCCACGAACTTTCTCTTGCTACTTGTTAGAGGTCTGAGGGGGTCCTTTTTTCTGAATTATGAGGCCCCTATTTATAGTTGTAGGAAAGAAAGAGTCATGATGAATATGGACTTCCTTTGACCAATCAGATTTAAGTGATGTGGCGCCTTTTATGGG
>NW_025841200.1:0-4171 GCF_002878395.1 Capsicum annuum
ATGATGAATTGCATAATTTGACAAATTATAATCCAACAAACTTAAAAATAGTAATTTGACAACTTAAAACTAGTAATTTGATCCACAAACTTAAAACTTAAAATTTTAAGAAAAAGAACTTAAAATTCAAATTATAAACGAGTTGACAAATAAATCATGAGTGCATCGCTTAATTGTAATATGATTTTTTAATCTGTATCCATGATGGATGAATTGCATACACTATGACATCTGACAGTGAAACAACTGGTGAGGAAAAATCTTCATCGGCTTTTCTCGAGATGGCATTTAAGATCGACATTGGTACATCTCTGACTACAACCATTAATCTTGTATTCTTCATGCCTGACATCAGACAACCAAACACTAGAATGTCCAAATAAGATGCGATATTCATTTGAATCATCAAAGAAAAAGAAGAACGGTAGCAAATAATAAAAAAGAAGGGATAACAATTTTTTTCAAGAATAATAAAGCTCCTTTCTTTTGAATGAACCCATTAAAACTAATTATGATTTTCTAAGGATTTTAAACTAATGAAGAGTGATTTACTCCTTAATTATGAAGATTTCTGTTATTTGCCCTTTTTAATGCACATTAGCTGTCATGTTAGATATATCTGCTCAAATGTACCTCTTGTAAACTTATGTATCAAAAAACTAAAAAAGGGAGTTCATGAAATTTTTATTAAAAAGAAGAGATAAGGAGTAATTAGGAGTAAACATGTTGGGAGTTTTGTAAGTTATACAAAAAAATTATGTACTAAATGATTCTCGTTTGTCCTCCTTCACATAGTTAGTCCACATTAAGATACATAGTTGACCATATTTCTTGACCATATTCCAAGGACTTGATAAAAATATATTTTTCAATTTACTTGTTAGTTTACAAAATTAAAATAGAGTTGATTAAATTATTTTTTTCATTTTTCCCTTAAAACTAATTCTTTTAATATTGCAAAGTTTCAAAACAGTTCTTTTATTTTTAATCTTGGTATTCTTGGATAAAAACACAAATTAAGTGTATTAAAAAATTAAAGGATAAATTAGTTTAAATATTCATCTTATTTATGATTCTTTTAAGAGTTGTGTAAAATGAAAACTGGACAAGTGACATGAAACACATAGAGTATAAAAGGATCATGAATGGAATGATGAATGGTATCAAAAATCACAACCATCTAGTTACATCCTTAACGATCTCCGCTAACTTGTCTCCTAATTATGTGATAATGGTTGATCAAATAACATTAATTTGATTCTCACTGTGTTTTGGTTATGCTATTATACCAACACACAACCATCTCATAGCCAAACCTAACTGTAATAAAAGTTATGGAAATGGCAGCATCCATTTCCTATTTAGGGTGACCCAAGATTGCACTCTTCACAATCAGTTTCTTTTCACTTGTGATTACTCTTTTCAAGCTCTCGACTTTTTTTCCAATAACAGCAGTGTTGAAATTACAAGCATATCCCTGGGTGGGCAACCACATATCTTACAGTACATATCGAGATATTGTAATTATGATGGGATAAGCATGAACAATACCAATCCATTGATAATATTACCACCATTGTTAATTGTGAACTACACCACGAGTAAGTTTAT
Source organism: Capsicum annuum (assembly GCF_002878395.1). Classification (NCBI taxonomy): domain Eukaryota; kingdom Viridiplantae; phylum Streptophyta; class Magnoliopsida; order Solanales; family Solanaceae; genus Capsicum; species Capsicum annuum. Next base: position 1,612 of record NW_025841200.1, read on the forward strand.
TACATTTAGCTGTGACACATGCCATTGTTCAAGGTTATTATTGAAAGTATAATCCTGAAATCAGCTATTCCTACATAACAGGATGCATGTCCATGTCCAATAGTATTGATGTTGTTGCTAATGGTGATAATAACGTATATTGTGCGGTCAGCTATTTCCAGACATCCATCCCTAATGGAGCATGAATATCACTGTAACACTAAGTAGTACTAAGGTTAAGGATGAGAAGAGTTTGAGAAATTAAATGCAGATCAATATTCAGCTGATTGTATCTTTTTATATATAAACTTTGTACATTTTGAAGATAAATATAAGTCCTTATCTAATACCTATTCTATAGGAAGAGTAATATTTTTATTACAAGACAAGCTACAACTATTAGAATTCAAAATAAACTCTAGCAGCTCCTTGCAAGATCATGTTTGGGATTGAACCATGAGCTTGGATTGAAGAATAAGGAACCGAGTTGTGCAAACTGCTTTGGTAAATGTATCTGCAAGTTGATTTGGAGATATAACATAGAAAACTACTATATATTGATCTTCAAGATTCTCTCGTACTAAATGATAATCAAGATGGATATGCTCTAACCGTTGATGGATGACAGGATTTTGAGATAAAAACTGTGCACTAAGATTATCACAAAGGAAAATAGGAGGTGTAGTGAGAGACGCAAGTAGCTCACTGATAAGTTGCTAAACCCAAATTAATTCAGTAGTTGTAAATGCTAAAGCATGATACTCATCTTTGGCCTAGTGATAGTAACATATTGAAGTATACCGAAAACACTATGGTATAAACATGAAACGGGCAGGGGATCACCAGATAGAGTCAGTCTTGATCCAATTTCAGTTAGACAATATATAGGCTTTGCATCAACCATGTTAGTTCAATGAAGTAAGTCATGAATGTACTTTCTTTGAGTTAAAATAATCCCATTTAATGTTGGAGATACTTCAATACCAAGAAAATAATTTAAGGAACCAAGACCTTTGAGAGAAAATTGTTGATCAAGAGAACGGAAAAATATAGTGATGAAATCACTATGACTGGTAGTTACAATAAGGTCATCCACAGAGACAAGAACATATGTTGTGTGCTTAGAAGTTTGCTACAAAAAAAGAGAAGAGTCAGATAAATAAGAGCGGAAGCCACTATCGAGGAGAAAGCCCTTTAACTTATTGAACCAGGTGTATAGAACTTGTTTTAGGTCATATAAGGGCTTGTTCAATTTCCAACAAATTCTTTTGGTTGCCTCATAAACACTTGTTCAGAAAGATTACCATTTAAGAAGGCATTGCTAATATCAAGTTGTTGAATGGGCCACTTATTTGTCATAGCTATAGACAAAATAAATTGAATGGTTGTGGGCATAATAACGGGACTGAAAGTATCAAAGTAATCAACATCCTTTTCTTGATGAAAAACTTTTGCAATAAGGCAAGCTTTGTGACATTCCATAGATATGTAAACTTTTGTCTTAACACTATATACCCATTTACAACAAACAATGACAGAATTAGACGGTGGTGAAACCAATGTCCAAGTCTTATATGGATCATCCAAAACGAACACCCAAGCGACGAGTTATGAACATTCCAATCGAACCGTGAATAGTAGTAAATAGTAAAACGTGCAGGAAAAAGTACTGAGGCCTGGCATATTTTTGCTCCAACTTTAAATGATCATAACTCCTTGTACATAATGATCTGGGTGATCTACTATATATCAACGGAAATCTCTACGAGTTCTCTTTCCAATGAAATTGGTTTTATCTAATTTGTCTATCGGAGCAAAAATTTATTATCGATCTACTTCAGCTTATCAAAAGCAAATTTTTGGGTTAACTTCAAATGATCATAACTCCTCGTACACAATGATCTGGGCGAGATACTATATGTCAACAGAAATATATGAGAGTCCTCTTTCTAATGAAATTGGTTTCATTCAATTTCGATATCGGAGTAAAACGTTATGATTGATCTACTTCAGATTATCAAAATAGTCCATCAAAGGATAGATTCGAGAATTATTTATTTTTTAGGGGCATTTTGGTCATTTACCCTCACCCAAAATCCATCCAATCCCTATATTAAAGCCTATTAGAAGCATTATATGTTATATTTCATCAAATTCCCTCAAAAAGAAAACCCTAAGCTCCTACATCCAACTTCAAGAACCTCCAAAGTTCACCATTAATTCTGCAAATTTATTCAAGATTCCAAGTTCCTAGTTCAAGAACTCCAAGAACCATCATTCAAAGGCACGATTAACATCTTAAAAATGAGTATCAATCTAAAGTTCATTACTCAAGGTATGTGGGGTTTTTCAACAAGAACTCTCTTTCGTTCTTGTGCCCAAAAGTAATTTTTTTTACAAAGGCATATTTTTTATTTGATTTTTATGAATTTGAAGCATGAACCCATATCTTATGATGATTATTGTGAAATATTAATGTTTATGATTTTGAAAGATGAATTTACATGTGTAGAAATATAAAGCATGAATCTTGAACGATATTTATCATGATTTTGATATTTGGGTCATGAATCCCCATTGA
>NW_025841201.1:0-1127 GCF_002878395.1 Capsicum annuum
AATGGATTTAATGCTATGGAGCTAAGAAAGTCTCTACTGGTAGAGCTTAGGCTTGTAGCAAGATAGATAGACAAACCTTGGATAATTTGGGGTAATTTTAATGCCCTACTCCACTGTCACTGTCAAGATAGACTGCATGGACACCCTGCTACCAGAGCTGAAATTATTGACTTTGAAAACTATATGCAGGATCTATTTCTCAGTGAGGTGACTTAGAAAGGTGAGCAATATCCATGGTTAAATAAGCAAATGGGAACCTAAAGAATTTATAGTAGAATAGATAGAGCATTGGGAAATGATAATTGGATGACTGGTTATGGGCATTTGTTGATAGATTATCAGATTCCATTCATATCAGATCATTCCCCTGTGATTCTGAACTTTCACACTGTATCAGTGCCTACCAAAGTCCTATTTAGATTCTTCAATGCATGGGCTGAGCATGAGAAGTTATAGATTTAATTAAATTCACTGGCAAGAAGAACCTTGGCAGTGCACTCTACAAAAACTTTAGATTAAGTTGAAAGGATTAAAATTTGCTTTGAAGAGGCTGCATAACACTCAATACAGACATACGACAATCAAGGTAAATCATATCAGAGAAAAGCTGCAGATCACTCAACAAATGATATCCACTCAATACTCAGATTTTTTGCCCTTGGAGGAGAAAGAATTATTGCTTAGCCTGAAAAAATGAAATCATATTGAAGAAAACATTATGCACCAAAATTCGAGGGTTTCATGCATCAAGCTAGGAGACTCTAACACCAAATATTTCTCAGCTAAAATGAGAGATAGGAGGAACAAGAAGTAGATAATAGAGCTCACTTCGCGGAAAAAGGTGATAAACTAGAAGAGCATAAAGATATCAAAAATAAGATTATTGATTTTTACAAATCTCTAATGGGTACTGCATTGCAAAATATTGCATTTGTTAGTAAAAGTATCACTACAAAAAATGAATAAAATTGCGGGTGTTTATTTAACCTTTGTAAAATTATATAAAATACGGGAAGCTATCGCTAAAATTTATGCATTTATGGGAGTTTTAAACCCCCGCTATTAATTGCGTGGATTTTAAACCCCTGCTATAAATCGAAATTTTTTTTACGCCATTAAAAAAAAAA
>NW_025841202.1:0-1550 GCF_002878395.1 Capsicum annuum
TATTGTTATAATTGGAGTTGATGACTTGTCATGTTTTGAAATCAACCAATGATAGCATCATTAGGTATAGGTACACTTTCAAATACTTCACTCTCTATAAACAAATTAAACAATTATTTAAAACGTCATCATTTATTCTACTTCAAACATAATTTCTGATAAATTTCATAGAGAAAAAAAATCATTGTTCTTCTATTTTTCATTGTTAACTCATATAAAACTTACTAATTATGGAAAAGGGAAAAATTGCATTATAAAAAAAAATCAAAAATATGGAAGGGACCACAAGTTATCAGCTTGTCATTCTGATTGAAACTTTGAGGAAAACAACAAAAATTAATAAATATTATAAAACAATATAAGATATCCCTAAAATCAAAGATTAAGAATTAATTTCGAACATATATCTATTCTACATTATAATAGGCAAAGAAATTAAAATATAAAAAGTGAAGGAGAGGAGAAAGAAGAATTTACTGAACATACTAGTAATAGAGGTACACACTTCGGCAAAAGAATAGTTAGCAGGCAGACCAATACTTTGTAGCTTTAAAAAAAATAATTAAAAAAAGATCAGATACATATTTGATTATTTATAGAAATGATTTTGAATTTAATATTTAAAAAATACGGGAAGGGTCCCTCTTTTTTTTCTTTAAGAAATCCACATTAGAGAGAGGAAGAATGTGTAATGAGTGAAAACCGTGTTCTTAATAATAGAGATTTTTTGAAAAATAAAAAATAAAAGAAATCATTTGCATATGTAGCAGTTTTTTATTGTTAATAATTTGCAAAAATTTGCAGAAATATCCCTTCCCTAGGAAAAAAGAATTATAAGTGCTAAAAGTTGGGTTCAAACCCCCAACTTCAGGGGTGGAAAGCCTTAAGGTCTCTCTATTTACCTCTGGGCAAAAAGACAACATCGTTATGTGGGTTCACATGTTAATGTTTCATATAAATATACTGAATTTTCTAATACAAATACATGATATGCACAAATATACTGTAGCTTCGCCCCTGGATACAAACACAATCCTTTATCAGAGAGGGGAGATCCATGAGGTATTTGTAAGCTTCATATACCTGCCCGAAAATATTTTCCCTTAGCATACCACTTTGCCACTTCGCCAATATCATTTTCCCTTGACATGCATGATTTTATTTTTCCAAAGTTATTTCCCTCGACATATATGTATATGAAAACTTCACTATAAAGTATTGATTCAATAAATGTAGTCAATTAGTTCACCTGACCGATAACTATCTCACCTCTAATGTAGTCAATTAGTTGCCCTTATTAATATGTACCTATTGCTAAGCAGTCCAGTATTAACCTCCCCTTTTAATTCACATTGTTTTACAATCAGTCTTCTCTACTCTTGTATCTTCGGCCATCCGTATGAGAACTTTCCAATCACTGTATATTGTAAATCTTCATTTATAATCATTTGATGTATCCCTTATTCCTCCCAAATCACTCTAGGTTCTCCATGCAAGTATGAGACATTTTTCAAAGGCAAAGTTTTCTGAACTAATTGGGTTGGTTTGAT
>NW_025841203.1:0-1457 GCF_002878395.1 Capsicum annuum
ATGAAATAATATTTTGATGCTTCGAAGATCAATTTTAATTTCATTATCGATGACATTTAATATTTGAACTCCATAAGTTGTGGAAATATAATGTTAAAATAGAATTCTTTTTTTGCCCTTATGGGCTTGGGGTTGACTATTAAATTGACTTTTTGGACCCTAAATTTAAGTATAGAAATATGAGTTTCTATGATTCCATTTTCTTATATAGCATACTTGTTTGATAAGATTGGCCTCATTCATAGTATCTTCGAAAGGGTAAAGCATTAATTTGACTTTTTGGACTTGCTTAAAGACAAGTTGAGACCCTTTTTGACTCTTTCAAGTGTTTATATGCTAAATGTTTGTGTTCAAAGTAATAGAGATGTGGGGATCCTGTATTGATAAGATAAGAGAAATTATGTGGGTAACAATGTAATATGAAATGGTTAAAAGTAACTAACCTGATTGTTTGTGTGTGTTTTTAATACTTTTCCTTATGTGATATGTTTGGTTAAGAATTGACTTCTTGGTGTCATTGTTTCATTTATTTGGGACCATGAAAAATATGATTCGATATTATTATGAATAACTTGATAAGTTATTGATAACTGTTTCCAATATTCATGGTTTTAGACTAGTATTTATTTATTTCATGATACTTCATTATCCCTCCATGTGCATATTATCATGGTATTAGATGTGTTTCTCTATGGTCTTTTACTGGATCCAAAGAATGAGATCAACTGAGGCACCATGACTTCTAAGATACTCTTGTGACCCTAGCAATAAATCTAAATTAAGTAGTTATATGATTTTTTACTTCATGTCTTTTGATGGATCCAAAGGGTATATATAGACCTCGTGAGTCCCATGCAGGTTCCAGCTAGTTATACAGATAAATTGGTGTATTAGTACAAACATCCACCGTACTTATTATTTTCACTATCACTATTTTGTTCCATCGCATATATCATACTCATCAAATCCATTTGGTTGTTTGACTTGATTTGATAAGTGGTTGACTGACTTGATAGTGATTTCTATATTATTATACTATGTTGTGGTGACTAATGATTATTTTGGATTGAAACTATATAGATTAATATTTTTATTGGTGTTTAGACTAGGCATAACCTTCCTGTGTTCAGGTTTATATGGATAGTTTTAGGTAGTTAAAAGGTTAGGTATTTCTCACCTTCAATTTGAAGTAGGATCAATCGACAATGTTCATAATTATTGTGAAATAATATCCATGCTTATTTATTAATAACTTTATATGTTTGTACTAAGACGATGGTCCCCAATCGCATATTCAGGGATTGCTAAGTGATTCATTCTTCAAGGATTTTGAGGTTGTGGATGTTTTATCTCAATTACTAATAAGTCTCTTTTATGTTGTTTTATGTTTTTCTCCACATTTTAAGACATCTTGGACTTCCTATTGTACTTATCACTCATAGAGGATTGTACATTGT
>NW_025841204.1:0-1078 GCF_002878395.1 Capsicum annuum
TGTTATCTAAACTATTGTGTTTTTCATAAATCGCTATGCGGTATCTTATTGGATAATTATCCTGCGTTAGCGATCATTTCGTGCACATAGTGTTGTGTATGTTTTTATCTCAGTGTAAGTAGATTACACTAGATATGGTGAATGGATAGAAAATTGGTTCTCTCGGCAAGCGGTATTGTCGGGAGCCAGTCACGCCTAGGGGTTATTTTGGGATGTGACAGACTGATTTTAAAATTATCCCTCTTTTCATTGAGAAAGAAAACATTTCTAAATAGCAAATATTGACCAAGAGGAAAAGCTGAAAAGGATTGAAGGTATGCCATCTTTTAAATTTGTTTTATCTTTAATTTGTAGAAATCAAAATCTCAATTTTACCCCAAATTTGTCAATGGACTCTAGTCAAAGTATCCAATGTGGGTTGACCGAATGCCATACGAATCCTGCACCCTTCTCATGTCGACACGGGTTCAGCAGCAACAAAGAAGAGTCTGCACAACTTACATTACCTGCTACTTCCATAAAAAAGTTCCAGGGTAACTCCATAAACCAGAGACTCAGAAAATGGGAAGAAATCAACCAACCTTTTTGTGCCTTAGTTGGAATTTGAACCCTGTTCATGACTGCTGGGTTATAACCTTGATTGCCTTACTCGTAAACGTATTGTTTAATTCTCTTAACACATATAGATTTCATATGACAATGCTCTTAAAGGATGATGTGTGCCGTCCTCTGTACACTACCAAACTTGATCTTGAATTTTTAAGTCTAAAAGGACGGTGCAATCACCCTTCCAGAACATTACCATGCGAAGCTTATAAACATTAGGAAACTTTAAAACACGGGTAACGCAATTTATGATAGATATTAAACTATGAAACTCAAAACCAACCACTAAACTTATGAGAGAGCAGAAAAGGTGATTTTTGACCATGTATGTAAATGAAAAACCATGATTTATCTGTAGTTTCAATGACAGGATATAAAATATCAAATGCCAATTACATACAACAATTTAGGGTCACAAATCGCAACCTTTAGGTAAATCAAAATTCTCTGCATCATACCTCAAAATCAGCCA
>NW_025841205.1:0-1033 GCF_002878395.1 Capsicum annuum
CCGTGGATTGCTTCTTGAGTTAACAAATAAAAAATTCTTTATCTTGACTAGTTTGGCTCCTTTTTTCTGATAGTGGCTTTGACCTTGGTTTCGAGATTTACATATTCTTTCCAATGACATAATTGTTAGATTGGTTGAGTGATGATTTGTTAAAGACTAGAATTGCCACTCTATTTTGCACTAGAGCATATAATATTAGTTAGGTCTCTCTTCCTTAAGATTTTGTACAATACGAGGGCCACCAACATAGCACGTATTAGGGCTTACAAAGGTAACAACAAGATCTACGATTGCAGGATGGAAAGACATTATGCGATAGGACGTATTAGGACTATACCATTAGAACGTATAGTGCTATGGTATTTCATCCAGGAGCTTGTATGGTTATGATGAGAGGAGTCATAGGCTCAGAGAGTGTCATAGATGTGAGTTAGTTGATTTGACAGAGTTAGCATGTATTTCCTACTAGCCATGAGTTCTTGAGTTAAGATATGACAGCAAGATGGATGGACATTATACTAGTGATTGCACTTAGTGTTAGTTTTCTAGCCATTTGGTCTTAGTTTGTGTTGCTTTTAGGGATTAGAGATTAAAGAGTTTGTTACTACTATAGAGAGATCGGTTAGCGGTCTAAAGAGTGTCTCTTGTATGGGATTTCTCGCCATTTAGCTTATTTAGATCAACCATTTGATGTGGTGGTATCCTCAGTTAAGGCCAGTGATCTTAGCACCTTAGTTGATTATTTAGCCAATCATTGCCTGTCAGGTATGGTATTATAAATTTCACCATGATAATGTGCTTTTATTTCCCATATTTATCCTTATATTATGTTTATTGGGGTTTTCATACCCATTGATGATTACATGCTTTGATGAGTTGATATTGATTATTGTGTGACTTATTATTGAATTCATGATTATAATACTACTCTATGGTTTATTTCTCTTAGTAGTGGATGAAGTAGATTTGTATTGACATTTTTCCCTAATGGGTGTAGCTTTTGGGTTAGAGTCCTATTTTTATTGGCATATTG
>NW_025841206.1:0-2345 GCF_002878395.1 Capsicum annuum
TTTTGTGGTCCCAAAATGTACCAAGGAATGCTAGGGTGTCTTAGAAGCGCCCTAGTGTGGGCCATTTTTGTGGATGAATCCAATTTGGGGTTCAAATATGTGAAATAGGACAAACTGGCTATTTTCGGGCTAAGGTCATGTACCACCACCGACGAGCCCGGGGATGGGCACATGACTCGAGCGTATTTTGGATTCAACCGAGGCATGCCAGGGTGGTTTGATATTGTCTTGGTGTGGTCTTTTGTGTGGATGAGCCAAATTTGGGGAACAAACAGGCAAAACCGGTCGAACTGGCCCTTTTCGGGACCATGGCCTATGATCTTGAGAGTGGGCCTGTGGCTCGAGCATCTTTTGGGCCCAAAATCAATCGAGGAGTGCTACGGAGGATTATGAGCATCCTAGTATTGGATGTTTGTGTGGATGAGGCTAATTTGCGGTTCAAACGGGTGAAACAATGCAAAGTGGCCCTTTTCGGGCCAGGCTCGTGTACCACTGCCTATGAGCTCGGGGGTGTGCATGTGGCTCGGGCGTGTTTTGTATCCAAAATCTACTGAGTCATTCCAGGGTGGCTTGGGAGCAGCCTAGTATAGGCTATTTATATGGAGGAGACCAATTTGTGTTTAATCGGGCAAAACTGTGCGAGCTGGCCCTTTTCAGGCTAGGCTCATGTACCGCCGCCTACAAGCCCGAGGGTGGGCCCATGGCTCGGGCATCTTTTGGCCCCTTAATCAATAGAGTTATGCCAGGGAGGCTCGAGAGTGGTTTAGTGTAGGACAAATGGGCGAAATGGGGCAAACTGGCCCTTTTTGGGTGAGGCTCGTGTACCTTTGCCTAAGATCTCTGGGGTAGGACCATGCCTCAAGACTGTTTGGGGCAAAAAATCCATTAAGTCATGCCAGGGGGACTTGAGAGTGGCCTGGTGTGTGTCGTTTGTGCAGATCAGGACAATTTGGGGTTCAAACGGGCAAAATGGGGCAAACTAACTCTTTTTGGGCCAGGATCATGTACCGCAACCAACGAGCCCATGGGTGGGCCCGTGGTTCGGGCAATTTTTGGGTCTGAAACCAACCAATGCATGCCAGGGAGGCTTGAGAGCGGCCTAGTGTGGGCTATTTGTGTGGATGAGGCCAATTTGGGGTCCAAATGGGCAAAACGGGGCAAACTGGCCCTTTTTAGGCTAGGCTCATCTACCGCCACCTATGAGCCCGAGGGTGGGCCCATGGCTCAGGCATTTTTCGGTCCAAAATTGACCGAGGCATGCCACGGAGGCTTGTGAGCGTCCTAGCATGGGCCGTTTATGTGGATGAGGCCAATTTATGGTTCAATCGGGCGAAATGGGGCAAACTAGCAATTTTTGGGCCAGGATCATGTTTTGCCAACTATAATCTTGGTTGTGGGCTCGTGACTCAGGCATTTTTGGGCCCTAAATTGACCAAGGCATGCCAAGGAGGCTTGGGAGCAACGTTTTGTGGGCCGTTTATGTGGATGAGGCCAATTTAGGGATCATACGGGTGAAATAGGGCGAACTGTCCCTTTTTGAGCTAGGCTCATGTACCGTCACCTATGATCCCAGGGGTGGGCCCATGACTCAGTCATCTTTTGTGCCTAAAATTGATCAAGGCATGCCAGGGAGGCTTGGAAGTAGCATAGTGTGCATTGTTTGTGTGGATGAGGACAATTTTAGGTTCAAACGGGTGAAACAGGGTGAACTAGCCCTATTTGGGCTAGGCTTGTCTAACACCGCCAGAAATGGGGCAAACTTCCTCTTTTTAAGCAAGGCTCATGTACCACCACCTACGATCCCAGGGGTGGTCCCATGGTTCGGGCGTCTCTTAGGCCAAAAATCGATCGAGGCATACCATAAAGGCTTGGGAGTGGCCTAGAGTGGGTCGTTTCTATGGATGAGGACAATTTGGAATTCAAACGGGTAACATAGGGCGAACTGGCACTTTTTAGGCTAGGCTTGTGTATGGCGGTATAGAGGCCTATAAACCCAAGGGTGGGCCCATGGATCGGGTATCTTTTAGGCCCAAAATTGATCAGGCATACCAGGGAGGCTTGGGAGTTGCCTAGAGTGGGTCGTTGTATGGATGAGGCCGATTTGGGGTTCAAATGGGCAAAATGGGGCAAACTATCCCTTTTTGGGCCAAGCTCGTGTACCGCCACCTGCGACAAGGGGTTGGTGATAACGCTCAATCTACAGCTCTCGTGGGAGTGTAAAGCGGTCGTTAGCAAATATAGAACCCAACCTGGGTTGGGTATCGATCCCACAGAGAATAGCTTGGCCAACAAGCAAGAGAAATTACTAGACTTTTAGTGCAAGTCTCGTAGGAAAGGGGGGATTG
>NW_025841207.1:0-1104 GCF_002878395.1 Capsicum annuum
TTTCACACACAACAGGTATCTTGAAGAGGTTGATAAATACTCCAAGCTAGGTTCTGTAACCCATGAAAAAGGCATATTTTGAGGAGCGTTTTAGAAGGAGGGCACTTCTAAGCCAGAGTTCATCCGACTTCCAGAATGGGGCTGATTCTCAAGCTAGTTATGATGGACCTAAGAATACAGATTATGAGGGGGACTTTGAGCATGTTAAGGAGATTGGCCATTCTGCACGCTTTGTTGAAAATCATGATAGAGCAGCCACTTTATTGGAGAATGGAAAGTATCAAGCTAGTGAAAATGAAGGCTATGATGGGCACTTGGAGCTTGTTAATGAAGTTGGCCATTCTACATGTTTTGATGAAAATCATAAAAGATCAACCCATTTATCGAAGAATGGAAAGTATCAAGCTGAAAACACAGGCTATGATGGAGATTTCAAGCGAGTGAATGAGGTTGGTGATTCTGCATGCTTTGAGGAGAGTTTTGATGGATCAAACAATGGAGACATTGAAGTCACAGAATGTGGCAGAGAAGGATCAAGCAACGGAAACATTGAAGACACAGAATGTGGCGGAGAAGATAGTATAACTTTCCATTCTGGACGTCAGACTGAACAATATACCAATAGTTCAGATGTTCTTCAAGGTGTTCCTAAAGATCTGGAAGCTGAAGCAAAATTTAATCTCTATGCTGGAAATGCAGCTTTTAATGATCCTAAACCTACGATTGAAGTGAAAGAGAAACTAGAGGGCCAAGATAGCAGTATCAAGTTCTCATCAAACTTTGTTGATCTATCCTCTTATGCTCACACCACTGAGAAAGATGGCAGTGTTAGTTCAGAACCTCGGTGAAGTTCATCTTCGAAGGTGCACCTCTTGTAGAATTTGTGATCAGTAATCTTCTATTATTACATCAGTTAACCATCTTGCTTGCTGCTGTAGTAAGCTATTTTAAATAATAGCATTGTAGTCTTATTTGAGTTCAGAAAATTGGCGCCCCTTTATGTAATCCGTCTTGTGCCTAAAATGCAGGTGAGGACTGCATCTCAATCTAGAGCTACAAAATCCAAAATGTTGTCCCAAGTTAATGTTGCTAGTGTTAAGGGGA
>NW_025841208.1:0-1465 GCF_002878395.1 Capsicum annuum
CTATCCCCGGGCGTGTCATAATATGTCCGCCCCAAGTGTTCTGCCTTGAGGGAAAACCTCCAGGTCCTTCCTTGGCATGTCAAAAGAAATGCACATGGTACTCATAGGGCTTGGGAACCCTATGGGCAACACAGGGTCGGATGGACCAACGTTGAGCTCCCCAACAAGGCTAGAGGTTGGATATTTGAATTTACATGCACTGTGGGATGTCCTAAAGATGTAATATTACCTCAAATTCGATACATCAATCGAGATAGTATCCCCAAGAGAATTATGAGCTTACTTGTAAGCTTGGCAAAGGTTTAACCAAATGAGCAAGGGTCCAATGGCCTAGACGCGCAGTTGTGGAGTGACTCTGTGCTATGCAAGCTTGATGCAAGTGGCGTGGGCTATATTTGGCTATATTCAATTCAAATATCCAACCTCTAGCCTTGTCCGAGTGCCCAACCCTTGTCCACCAGACCTTGCATTGCCCTTAGGGTTCCCGAACCCTATGAGTACCTTGTGTATTCATTTTGACATGCTAAGGAAGGCCCTTAAGGTTGTACCTCAAGGTAGAACACTTGGGGCTGCCATCTAATGACACGCCCTGGGAAGGCTGGTAGGTTGTCACCATGTATACCCCCTTATATATGCTTAAAATAAATTATCCCTCTAGCCAGCACTATGTATCATTCTACTTGAGAATTATACTGGGTCTTAGACTATCCATCTGACCTCCGAAGTGGGTGTCATTTGTTCCTTATCCTTTCTATTAACTTCCTTCACACCTCCAAGAAGTTTTATAGCATTTCGATAATCATGGAATGAGTTAAAACCTTTGAATCAGTCAATAAATTATGATAATGCCACTGGACCTTGGCTAAGTCAAGCTCCTATCCAAAGGACCCCAAATGACCCTAAACTCGGTAAGTATACATAAGGTATCCTTAAGAACATCACCTTAATCCAAAATCCATAGATTCCACTTGTAGCTCCAAAATGCATGGCGCTGACATCCAACGCCGCACATGATCCTTAACTATGCCTCCACCCCCTTTGGCTCACACCAAGTACTCATTAAATCACCTTGAAACTCTTAGTACATGTCATAAAACATATATAGATACTTGATACCTTATGTTATGCCCCTTTTCATCATCCTAAACTTTAGCTCATCCTTCAGCACATGCCACTTGCATAGCTGACAAGGGTGCGACCTAGTTGGCACGCACACTCTTCCTAGTGGGGAAGTGCCAAAACTTTGGGGTATCATAAAAATTCCTCACAAACACTGGTATTACTTAGGTCCAGCCTTCCCAAAATGGCTCAGACAGTTCCAAAACAAGCGCGACCATATTCGTAAGGAGTATTACATAGGGAAAATAAGAGTCGATGAAGACCCATGCTCACTTTATCTACCATATCAGTTAATTCTAACCACTGCTCATAGACTACAACAATGTATGATGAATACAAGAAGGAA
>NW_025841209.1:0-2301 GCF_002878395.1 Capsicum annuum
CCAAAGTATTCTATGAACTGTTCTTTGGTAGAATATCAATGACTCAATCCAAGTTTCAAGTTCAAGTCTCAAATCTTAATTTCAAGATCAAAATTTTGAGATCAAGGTATCCACTAGAAGAAGGTGAGGCAATAACTGAAGATCCAAGAGGAAGATCGGAAGCAAGAGGATCAAGACAAATAGAATAGATAGGACTTTGTACTTTTGTTTCCAGTTTTATTTTTTGATGTAATAAAAGAAGCAACGAACCGGAAACTCAACGGGACCTCAACTCGACTCTCCAATTCATCCACTCATTTCTACACCCATTGGAACTACACGTGACCTGATTCTCTTATAACTCGAGATATGTAGGATGCCCAAAGCCAGGGCTCAGTCACACCTCTTTTTCACTTATTTACGTATTAATATTGGATAAAGGGTTGGGCCAAAAAAATTAGTCATGTTTACTTCTTTGCTTGAAAATTCTTCAAATTTCCAAGCAAAGAGGGGCATTCTGTAAACACCTAATTTTTTTACCAAACCTAAGTGTTTTTGTCATTTTAGTGTTCAATTTCGTTTTAGGGTCTAAATTAGATATTTTAAATTTATCTTATTTTTACTAAATTTATTTTAAAAATTTTGAAAAAAAAAAAGTACAAAAATAGAGTCACATTTTAAATAAGTTTTTACTTTCATTTTTTAGTTTTTATTTGTTTATTTATTTATTTTTAGAAAAAAAAATTTCTAAATTATGTTTGTCTTTTCTTTCAATTTTTAATAAAGAATGTTGTGATATTAATATTTCTTAACCATATTCCTAAGACTAGCTAGTTAAATTATCTTGTATTTTGTTAGTTTTAAAACAGATTTTATTATTTTTATTTTTATTTAAAATATTAATTAAAATTAAAATTAAAATTAATTAAAAAAAAAAAAATCTTAAACTACCCAAACCACCCACAAGTCCCACTCTCACCAACCTCTCCCCCATTTTTCCCATAACACACACACACGACACAAACACATCCACACACGACATAAACACATAAACATATATTAATAACACACACATGGAAAAAACAGAAAAGAAACAAAGAAAGAGAACAAGAAAAACAAAAGGCACGAACAAAAAAAAACGGAAGAGGAAAAAAAGAGATTGAAAAAAAAAAACAAAGAAAAATCAAAGGAGAAGAGGAAAGGAAATTAGGGTTTGGAGTTTAGGATCTCTGTTTGAGTTTTTGGTTCGACATAAAAGCTTCTTTTGTGATTTACTTCGTCATACAGGTTTTTATTTGATCCCATACTATTTATTTTACAAGTTTTATTGTGAATCAAATCACGAATAAAGTTGTTTAGTTAGTTTCGTGTGTCGTTTAGTTTATGTGATTTGATTTATTACGTCACTATTCATTCTTGATATAAGTTGTATGCTTAAGTCACTCTTGATCACTTCAAGGAAAACATAGTTGTTATTATTTGGTGCTAATTTGTGTACGGATGCTGCCTTTCTAACGATGAATATCAATTAATGAATATCTTGATAACTACGAATTCAGTTAACCCGTTTGTTAGCAACTGTAATAGCTTACTTTCCAATATAGTATATATTTTTGGCTATGTTACAGTAAAAATTTTATTAATTATATTTACTGCTTTGTCATTAGTTTTGTAAAGATTAAATGCTTAAGTTTCTATAGCTAATAATTATATAATAGTTTACTTAGTCAAAAAAAAATAATGGGTCAACCCTTTATTAGTTTCAACATCAATAGTTTAATTTAGTTTTTCTTGAAAACATGATTATTTTAGTCGAATAAAAAATTTAATTGTTTGAATTTGGGAAATAGCTCCAATATGTGCACCTCTAAGAGGCACTTGGGAGTAGGATTGATACTAAATATGTATAATATAAGTTAATGTAGAAAGGTAATATGTAAATAATGGTAGTAAAATTTGAAACTAGTAAGACCTGTTCCTGGACTTTAATTTTATTTTGTTGTAAGTTAGAATGTTTAACAAGTTGATCCCACGTGATTTTCAGTTTGTGTTTTTCTATATAAAAAAGAAAAATAGATCATTTGAGTTTTCTACAGATAACATGAAATGGATTCTGGACTACACATTTTAAAAAATAAATAAAAAAAAAAAATCATTGCCATGCATAATTGTAAAAGGTGCAATTCTTATTATTATCTCGAGTGGGTTCTCTCAATGATTTCATTTCATGTCTACTGTTTCGATGTTTTGCGTACATTTAATGTTTTGGGATTAGAATATTAAATAATGGTTGGGCTTGGAACGGTTCCTAAGGTCTAATCG
>NW_025841210.1:0-1603 GCF_002878395.1 Capsicum annuum
AACAATATTTAAAACATGAGTAATGTATAATAAAACCATGGGAAAACCATTAATTGACCATTCATATCTAAATCCTTACTTTTAAATCATGAAAATAACCATAAGATTTCATACAATATAGATAATAAGTTTAAGGGTATATTCAAACGCTAGAAATACCAAGTTTCATGGAGATAATTTTACTCTAGATCCCTTAGATGACCAACTTGATGAAACCCTAGCTTGACTTTCTTGAGGGAATTCAGAGAGCCTTTTAGAGTTTTTGGGAATTTACATGGATTAGTTTTTGAGTTCTAGTGACACCCTAAAGATATTATAAAATGTGGGTTTCAATTTGGCTAAGAGGGGAAATATTCAGAATGCCTTGGACTATGGGTCAACCCCTGACTCGTAGAAACTCCTTAAGAATCATCATCATGAGTCATAACCAAGGAATTAAAACCAAGGCACCCTATATTATTTACCTTATGACTCATCCGTAGGAATTATAATGGGACCCTACTACTCAGAGGGTCCAGTTGTAGTTAACACAGAACCCAAATTACGGTATACACTAGACACCCTATGAATACACCTAATGACTCATAACATATCCATATGGATCTTAGTGAGATGCTAATAATCATAGAATAATCTAGCCACAAACTTACTGATTTGGTTATGACTCATTCTAATAACTCGTTAGGACACCCTACGACTTATAGGGCCAAGTCATAACCAGGGTAGTGAGCACAAAATTCCTGGAAATATCCTAGGACCAAACACGCGGGGATTTATAATACCTTACCATAGTTTGGGTAGAATTTACCTTAGAATAGAATTTAGGGGATTATGAGTGGGCTTCTCCAACCCATCTTAGGCAAAGCATATCATTAGCTCTTAGTAGATATCATAAACATGTTATACTCCCGCACCCTCATTTTATGAATGTTTATAGTGGAGTTTGAAGATACTAAATACCTAATACTTGTGCTAGATTGGTACTTTTTAATTGATGCTACTTTTGGTTCAAGTTTGGCTATTTTTGATCCGTGAGTTTCTATTTAAGTCCGATGAGTTATAATTTTAGTTTCAGTTTTAATTTTGAATTTAGAGGTTTTTCATGGTATTTATATTATGGATGGATTCGCAATTATGGCTTCGATATTTTTAGTTACTTCTTCTCTTGACTTACACCCTCCGAGCGTATAGAGGCTCGCATCGAGTTATTTACTTTTGTGCAGTTACTGGCTTATGAGGGATAGTTTTATAGTGTTAGTTATGTTTTATTTCATATTATTTTTTTAAAGTTATTTAATTACAATATTTGGAGCATTATTCTAGGTTTTGCCTATCTACCTTGACTTAATATATTTATCTTATATTATTAGTATTTTTATATTATGATTTAGCTTAGTCGGTAAATTATTCCTACTGAGTACCCATGGTTTTGGTACTCATATTATACTTATGTAACCCTTTTGGTGTTGATTTGTGTAGTAGTTGCTGCCATTGCTGCTGAGATCATGCTGCCTAGAGTTCGAAGATGGGATGAGCTCTTACTGTAGGAGTTCCCTTTTTTCTTCTTCATCTATTGCTTAGTATTTCATTATTTCAAGTTGAT
>NW_025841211.1:0-1449 GCF_002878395.1 Capsicum annuum
ATTTATTTTTTACCGGGTTTGACTGGATTTTTAACCGGGTTTGACCGAGTTTAGATGGGTTGGGTTAAGTGGGTTGGGTTAGGGCTATTTTTTAAAAATTTACTGTTGAGCCCGGACCGGCCTGACTCACTTAACCCCAACCCGGACCCAGCCCAGCCCACAAACCTGATAAATTTAATGAGCCGATTCTGGGTTGATCCGGCCCGGCCCACTTAACACCCTTAGAATTACCTGCTCCACTGCAGCAAGCATGGGTAAATTTCATAGATGTATTAACACTTCCTCATAAGTATTTCAAGTACTATATAATCTAAATTAATTGTACTTCTAGTCGTTTAACGGTTATTGATATATTTACGTAAATATTTATAGCATATACTATTAAAGTAATGTGAGCTTCAGAAGTAGATATATAGACAATAAAGTACAATAAAACAATGAAGTCCCATGAAAGCCATCATCTATATAACATGCAACTCTATCTGCTGAACCTTTGCGAGGAGGTTGTCCTCAATTTTTTATGTTCGACTATAGATGGGCTTCAACGATCTCTTATACAAACATAGATGTATATATTCCAAGCAGTGTTTTAAAAGACGAATGCATGAGGTGAGGCTTATACATAGCATGGTGCGAGGCGTAAGTCTCAAGACATGGGACGTAAGTCCCATGGATATCCTTATTTTTATAATTTTATTACTAAAATATAACTAAAAGCAAAATTTTCATTAATTCTATGAATAATTCAAAATAAATCACCAATAATATAGAGAAAATATTACAATTATTATTTGATAAATGTGACAATACTCGAACCAAAAAAAAATGTAACAATACAAAAAATAATTTAGCCGAGATAATTTCTAAAATCAAAATCAACATTCAACTCTACATCTACTAGTTCGTTCTTACTATCAACTAATACTGCACTTATTATTTTTTATATATTTTGAAATTAAAGAAGGAGATTGATGAAAGGTTAAAGATCATTGACAAAAATGAATAAAATTATTTTAGGAACATAATGTTATCAATTTCTTTTCAAAACTAGTAACTTGAAGAAACTCCATTGTGTCAATCTTTATAAATTTATTTGTGGTTATGTTATTTTCTATGAAACTTGCTTTATTTAATTACATATTTTATAAAAAAATCACCACAATATGATAACATAAGGTATAAATAAGATTACAACAATAATAAAAATATGATTATAGAAAAAAAATATTTTTAAAATAATAAAAGTCAAATTTAATATCCGAGCATACATTTTTATGCTTGGGACTTATGTTTTTACGCTCGTAACGTACGCCTCAAATTCTACGACTTACCCCTATGAATCTACATTTTTTATTTGCGCCTCAAAGCGTTTTAACTACTACCCATCCTGAAACTCACCCCGAAAACGCCTTTGGGAATACTGGCCCCAAAAAATCTTTCGAAAGAATG
>NW_025841212.1:0-2577 GCF_002878395.1 Capsicum annuum
TTTATACAGAAATGACCATGTGTCCTTAGAAGGGCCATATGCCAATCCTAAATAATCACAAATTCTTTTATAGAAAAATATAGAATGAGAAGTATACAATAACAACTGAAAGAAATCACATTGCGTGAACATCCATTGGGACCATCACAATACTTTATTTTAATTAAACAGTCGGATTCTCCTTGTCCATACCAATTCTAAGTTGTTTCTTCGACGCGCGGGGAAGGCCCCCGAAGGAACCGTTCCCTGTCCTTCCCTCGACCAGCACACGGTGACCCACTCTCGCTGTGGGAGCAGCTCGAGCAATCCATCAACAACCAACGGGTTCGAGACTACGATCCCCATGCCCAACCCTCAGAGCCAATCCTTTTTCCAAAGTTACAAATCTATTCTGCTGACTTCTCTTGACTACATTATTCCATCGACCAGAGATTGAAGACCTGATGCGGTTATGAGTATGACCGGGCATGGATGACATTCGGTCCTCCATATTTTTGAGGGATTTCAGGAAAATATAAGCCAATGAATACCCATTCCCACTATGTCTATTATATTTGATAATTCTGACCGCTGCTTATGGACCACAACATCGCGTGATGAAGCAAGGAAGGCATGGGACACAAGGGAGGCATTTTGATTCACCCCATGCATGGAATGTGAGGGGCCAAAGACAATGGATTGAACTTGATAATGATTGGGAATTAGGAATGTAACACAAAAAAATGACTTTGAGCAAGCCTAAATTGTACTTGCCCTATGAATGAGATGTCATGCAGGTCAGGATGCCATTATTGAGCAGGGATCCAACCTAACCATACAAGATAAACACAACTCACGTGTCATGCATCTAAAACTCCATCGATGCATGCCCAACTCTGGCCTTAATGCTCAACAATAGATGTTGTGTGCTACTACCCATGCAGACATTTCAAGGCCAAAACAAGTCCCGCTTGATGCGATATTCCACCCTTAGGGGGAGAAAAGATGATAAAGGTGAACCAAGGCTTGTGTACGAGTGTCGTTCACATTTTTCGCTGGCACTCGATGCAGATTTCGCTTGTCCATGCGTGCAGTGCCTAGATCTTGCCCCTACAGTATCTTATTAAACTCGACGCATGGACAAAAATATTGACTCATCCAAAATAAAACACTAACTACCCATACATCATTGCACATATAACTTCTAGAATTACTACAGTTATTCGAGTTGTAGATACCATAAAAAAACTATGAATAATTTAATGAGCTATCTGTAGTTCTACAATCTGAATTTGTTCATACTTAAACATGCATATCTTAATCTTTGAGACAAGAATATGAATACTGGATAGATCAACCAGGTAGCATTATCATAGGCTCGTTTTTCACTATGTCAGTGGCATATAATTTTGCCTGTGCAGTGCCTATAGTTACCCATACTATAGTCCATCCTTCCTTATTTCCCAGGTCCTTAGCAAGATCCTATTCCAGTAGAAAGCTCTCTTTAGAGGCTTTCCCCATTTTGTGTTGCTCTATCAGAATGTCGGTTGACGTAGCAGACATATAAACAACTCTTGTAGCGTACCTTCATATGCTAGATCTCATAAATATGTGCTCCTGGAGATTACTATGGACATACTCATCCCTTCTCTGTGCTTGAGCATCGGTAACGCGTGCACAATCCTATCCTCAAGCTTCACAAAGCCTTGTGCATATGCATTTTGCCTTTGCTTCGCCCGAGTAGGGCAACCCTCAATCCATTTCCTTTGTGTATAGAATTTTTCTTAGACATTCCCTATTATGTCTTATGGTATAGCCAAAAACATCTCACACCACTTGCATTAAACTTTGCATAGTGCAGCGTCGCCCCACGACTGCGTGTTTAGGACAACGGACCCTTGCTCGCTTGGCTGAACCTTGGCCAAGCTCACAAGTAATCTCATGAGTCTTGGGGAGAGTATATCAATTAATTTATGGGCTTGGAGGTATTATTCCATCATTAGGACAGCCCATGGGGCATTTCAGTTCAAATATCCAATCTCTAGCCTTGTTAGGGCGCCCAACACTGGTCCACCTGATCTTGTGTTGCCCGCAGGGTTCTCGAGCCCTATGAGTACCTTATGTATTCCATTTGACATGCCAAGGACCTTAAGATTGTCCCTTAAGGCAGCATACTTGGGGCGGCCATTTGACAACACGCTCGGGGGAGGCTGTCAACATGTATACCCCCTATATTTGCTTAAAATAAATAATACCCTGGCCAACACTAGACATATTTTTGCCCGAGAATTATATTGGGGACTAGACTGTACATCCGAACTTTGAATTGGTGTCATTTGTTTCTACTCCTTTATCTTGACTTACTTCACACCTTCATGAAGTTTCATCCCATTTTCGTAATGAGGGAAGGATTTATAGCCTTCGGACTAATCAACAATATATGATAATACCAATGGACATTGGCTAAGTCAAGCCCCTATCCAAACGGACTCCAAACAACCCCAAAATTGGTATGAATACATAAGGTAACCTTAAGAATATTACCTTAAACCGAAATCCATAGATTCCACTTGTAGCTCAAAAATTTACGGCGCTCAC
>NW_025841213.1:0-1505 GCF_002878395.1 Capsicum annuum
TATATTCTTTTATTGTGTTTTGGATGCTAGACTAAGGGGGTGGTCTTTAACCCATGAGGGTCTTCAGATACCCATTACGACTAGGCCCTGGTTCGAGTTTTGACATGCTTGGTATAAAATAATGGTTAAGGGTCACTGGGTGTCCAAAAAGTTATGTCGAGTCGACTACCTTTTATTGGTGTGTAGTGCACCACACTTATAAGGGGGAATGTTTTCCTTTCTTGTGTTCTATTTCGAGCTATCGAGTCTAGTGTTATGAAACTTCTCTAACTCCTAGTTTACTCGTATTTTAGATCATGTCTCTCTAAAGATCTGACATTTGCACAAACTCTATTAGAATCTCTGTCCCACCTGAGGAAAATATGGAGAGAACTTGCCCTATTTATGGAGTACAAACCCAGTAGGGTCCCTGCTCTTGATTGTACTACTCCATGTGGGATTCCATATATCTTTACTCTTCCTCCTCGGGATTTCTTGGATGGTGATACTTATGCTCAGCTTTCCAAGGTATACATATCCAATGCAAAGTTCCGTCAGTCTATTCATATGCTTGCCCACATGGTGGCATCATGGTTTCTTTAGTCTGATTATGTTGGTCCTATTGTTGGTTCATCTGAGGTCAATCGGGATGGCCAGTTTATAAGGTTAAATTCCTCAAACTTTATAGGTTCTAAGATTGATAAAGATCCTCAAGGTATTATTGATGAGATAGAAAATTTTTGTAGGCTAATGCATGCTACTGATTTTAAAGGTGTAGAATATGTTTTTTATTAGTTAAAATATATAGATTATCAATAGTATGACGAGTGGGAGAAACTGAAAGGTGATGACGCTGAGACGATGGTGTCGAATGAGTTTTCATAGGCCTTTCTTGATCACTTCATTCCTCAGGAGCTGAAGGAAGCTAAGGCCAAAGAGTTTGTGAACTTGAAGCAAGGCAACATGAATATGAAGAAGTATGCCTAAAATTTTAGCAACTGTCCCGTTATGCCCCAAAGTTGGTATCTAATACAAGGTCCTAAATGAGAATGTTTTCTTATGGTTTGTCTTATGACCTGGTATTGGAATGCAAGGCTGTGAGGTTGAATAATGATATGGACATCTCCAGGTTGGTGGTTTATGTACAGTGGTAGAAAAAGAGAGAAAAAAATAGGTAAATATGGAAGAAAGGTAGAATAAGAAGTTTAGATATTCAGAGTAGGGTGCAAATCAATAGAATAGTAGTAATGATAGTAGTGGACTAAGAAGAAGAATTAAAGAAGTTCTTATTTTTCATCCAGTACTTCTTATCCTAGGACTTCTGGTGATCGTCTCTTTTAGACTAGCAGTGGTCCTAAGGTACAGGGTGCCCAGTCTCATATTAGTGGATCTTAGTTGGCCCCACCTTATCCTCCTTGCCAATTTTGTGGGTAGCTTCACTACTTTTTTTAAGGAGGAGAAAAATTTATGTTCCTATTGCGGTCAGCCTAGTCATATGTAGTGAAACTGTCCCATAGCTAAAATTG
>NW_025841214.1:0-1390 GCF_002878395.1 Capsicum annuum
GTAAAAGATTTTCAATGAGAATTCAGGGCCTCTAACCTCTATCTTCTAGTTGATGTTGTAACCAGATCGACCAACTCAAAGTGAAATTAAACTTGAATAAGATCATTTTTAAGTTTGTAAGAATTAAAGTGTTACTCACCAAAGGTAGGTTGAAAAATATTTGGGTGAAGTGCGAAAATCGATAACTTTGTATTTCTTATTGTCATGAGATTTCCATGAATTAATTGACACTTAATTGCAATAGTAGCCTGGGTGAACACAATACTAGTTCAATTTCTCTACTGACTTATACTCTATAATTTAACATTGTTGTCTAGCAATAAATTGGATATTGTTTTACACACTATCATAACAAAACCTTCCATTTCATGGAAATTTCTGACTATTAGTCATCTAAATTACATATAATTTAATTAACACCATATTTCCTGTGGGGTTTGAATTCAATATTTGTTGGGTTGTATATTTGACAATGATCGCTTACACTTCTGTAAGGTGTTGTAATTTTGGCATATCAAATTTATGCGCCATTGTTGGGGAATACAATTGTTAATTAAGGTATTACGTTTATTTGGATTTTAGTCTTATTTCCTAATTTACATTTATTTGTTGATTTTGTATTTGTAGGCTATTAGTTGTGCATGCTAAGTACTCATCGTTCAGGTGGTCATGATTGCATTACGATCCTAAACACAATAGAACTTTGAGAAGAGATATGGATGCATAAATAGAAGTGTAAAGACTAGCTATACTTGCAACTGCTTAACTGAATTAACAAAATGCACTGCACCTATTTATGTGTAAAACAATCATAATGATAACCTGGGTGGTGATAAGTTGGTTGATCCTATGAATGTTCAATGTGTTGATAATGTTGCTCCACGCAATTAAAATTAGTGAGCATGAGGTATAGGATGCCAATAGCCTAAATTTTTTTCCATTTGACAATGGGGATGATGCTAATTTAGATTGGCAAGTGGTAATAGAGCAATTGTACTACCATTATTGGCTCCTAGGGTGAAGTTTAATATCACCAGCACAATGATATAGTTGTTGAACTTGAAATGTTTATTTGGTAGGTTTCCTGGTGATGATTAAAATATGCATTTCATAAACTTATACACATATGCAAGTCTTTTATTACTCACAAGTTGTTCAAAATGCAATTCAATTGAGGTTATTTTCATTATCTCTTTGAGGAGGCGACTTTATGGTTAACTAATCTAGTTCCTAATTCTTTAGAAAACTAAATATAATTGAAATACGCTTTTCAAAACACCCAGGGTTTGGACCCTAAGAAAATTTCCTGAATTTTTGGATTCTGGACATCATATGACTTATGCGTACTAGTTGTATGAATGGGTGAGTTTGTTATGCTATTGGTCGTATA
>NW_025841215.1:0-1117 GCF_002878395.1 Capsicum annuum
AAGATCAGAATTATTTGATAAATTTAACATATCTTTAATTTATATTTTAAAAAAATAATATTTTCATAAAATTCATATCAATCGAAAGAGATCTATCAATTTAAAATAGATTACGTTGATCCAAATAGTAGTTGTAAAGCACGTCACAATAGTTGACTTTAGTCTCCCTCTGGTAACTTCCCAGCCCTATATAATAGCACACTCCCTGCATCTCTACTCCCCATTCTACCGAAGCCTCATTTGATATCATGGTTGGAATTCGAAATTCTTCCAGGCGAACTACCTCCCCATCGTCCCCCATCGCCTCGACCAGCAGCTCCACTATGCAGCCACCGCGTACGGAACAAAGGAACAACAATACAAGGAACACTCAGGCGGAGTTAATAGAAAAAAATGCACTGATTATTGTAGCCAGGTTCCAGTGCTACATGTGCTTTATGTTGTAAACGTTAATGGAAAGTTTGGGCGCCGCTAATTACACCGTGATACAAGGGGAGGAGGTGGAGGAAGCTCACATGTTGGAGGAGCTCTCAAAGCTTGAGGAGGGCAGCAGTAGCAGCAATAGCAATGGTGGAGGACCGCGGAGTTTGCCTGCGGTATACATAGGAGGGAAGTTTGTGGGAGGCGTTGATGAATTTTTAATGGCTCATGCTAAGTGTGAATTAGTTCCTATGCTTAGAGCAGCTGGAGCCATATGACTTTGAATTCTGAATTAATAATAATATATAGAGGAGGAGGAACTAGGATATCTCCTTTTCTTGTTTTCTTTTATGTACTTTGCAGTAGTAACTAGTCATCACCATCATTATTTAGGAACTCCTACCTCTTTCACGAAAAGATGGTTGTGCAAATGTACCTATGTGGTGGTGTATTGGACGTGGAATTTATGAAATAAATGAGACTTTTGAAACATAGATATACTCAAAACAAGTTATAAATATTAATGTGATCATAAATCATTCCATCAAGAACAAAATAAAAAGTTTAAAATCAATAGTTTCTAAAAGGAAGGAGAGGATTGATATTTTAGGTCTGTTGCAATTTGTTGAAGTTTTTATGTTATTTTTACGACAGATTTTTCATATTTGCACATCAAGGATCTTCATTTTGCGCATGA
>NW_025841216.1:0-1639 GCF_002878395.1 Capsicum annuum
CATGAAAATCAACACCCTCAACTTGAGTGTCCCCCCGGACAACTAAACGAGCTTTATATCTCCCTAAAGAACCATTAGCCCTATATTTGATCTTGTAAACCCACTTACATCCAATAGGTTTCTTACCAGCAGGAAAAGGAACAATAGACCAAGTATTGGTGGCTTCTAAGGCTGCAAATTCTTTCCTCATAGCATCTTTCCAATGAGGAAAAATAACTGCCTGAGAGTAACTCCGAGGTTCACATACAGGTTGCTGACCAGTCATAGAAGCACATACATAATCCTAAAGATAATCTAGATTATGGGACACTCTAGATGACCTCCTAGAAGGAGGACGAGGGGCAGGTACAGGGATAGACGAGACAGGAACATGATCTGAAGAAACAGGAGAAGAGTGTGGGACAGGTCCATCAAAAATAAAAGGAGGAATGACAGAGGGAGAAAGAGAAGCAGGGGAAAGGAAAGGAAAGATGGTCTCATGAAAAATGACATCCCTAGATATGAAACAAGTCTCGAAAAGAAGGTTGTATAGCTTGTACCCCTTCTTAGCAAATGGATAGCCAATAAAAACACAGGGAATAACACGTGGGGACAATTTATCTCTATGAGGGATAGTGATGGTGGAGTAACAAAGACATCCAAAAGTTGTAAGATGAGAGTAAGAAGGGGATTTATGGTGAAGTAATTCAAAAGGGCTCTTGTGATTCAAGGTAGATAAAGGGAAACGATTGATAAGGTAAGTGGCAGTCAAAAGACAATCCCCCCAGAACCTAAGAGGTAGATGAGATTGAAAGAACAAGGCTCTAGCAGTTTCTAGGAGGAATTTATGTTTACGTTCAACAACTCCATTCTGTTGAGGAGAATAAGAACAAAAAGTTTGATAAATGATGCCTTTGGAGGCAAAAAACTGAGATTCAGATAAAGAAGACCCAAGATCTAAAGCATTATCACTACGAATTATTTTAACATGAGAATGAAATTGAGTTTCTACTAAGGTATGAAAAGCCTTAAGAAAATCAAAAGCATTACTCTTAGAACCCATGAGATGAGTCCATATTGCTCGAGAATAGTCACCAATAATGGTGAGAAAATGTCAAAAACAATCATAAGTAGAAGAATGATAAGGTCCCTAAGTATCGACATGAATCAGCTTAAAAGAGGAAGAAGAAATGGAAGTACTATCAGCAAAAGGGAGCCTAGGTTGTCTAGCAAGAGGACAAATAGGGCAAGTGAAAGACTGCTTCCGTGAGAGACTACCAGTAAGACTAGGTATACTTTTCATTTTAGAAAAAGGAGCATGACCAAGTCAATAATGGCACAAAACATCAGTTTTATTAACAGGAATTCATTAATAGAAGTACAAGGAACAGAAGAAGTATAAAAGGGAACATTAGGGATTACAGGGGATACATTAGGAATAGAAGTGGAATTAAAAGAAAACAAAGGACCAGCTAGGGAAGTAGAGGGAGTGAAGAACTTGTAGAGTCCACAATCAAGTTTGCCAAGTACCACTGGCTTCTTCAGAAAAGGGCCCTATAATGTGCAAGTAGACTTGGTAAAATACAATGTGAAATCACAAGCAACTAATTTAGACACAGAAATGAGATTATACTAAAAACTAGGGATATACAGAACATTG
>NW_025841217.1:0-2739 GCF_002878395.1 Capsicum annuum
ATCAAAAAGGATACTGGGTTCAAAGGTAATTCCCTCATAAAAGAACCAAAAAAAATAAGAGGTGGGTGAAGTGTGCTTCTACTAAACAGACCAAACAATAAAAGTAAAAAATAAACAAAGATAAAATATTTTTGTAATTTTTTAAATTAAAAAAAAAACTAGACATCCTATAGCAACACTTCGCCCTAAACAATCAGAATATTCCCCACTCCATACTTAAAATCATACTTTGTATCAAAAGTATAAATTAAAGTTACGATAAAAATACTCCTTAGGGCCTCTAGTATCATCATGTTGCTCAAAGAGATTCAAAGGACACCACACTCAATTTTTGTCGTGCTTCTTAGCTAATATCTCTGGTGCTCAAATGTCCCTTCAAACTTTTTACAAAAAAAATAAAACCAAGAAAACTAAAAAAAAAGACTACCTTAACTTGGTTTGCCTCCCAAGCAGTGTTTGATTTATTATAGCGACACGACTAAACTCACAACTCTTAACCACAATCTCTCATCCTTTTCTTCCTACTCAGAGCACATATTCTTATTATTTTTTGACCTCTTGAGTTCCTATTCTCAAGGTCAGCAGCTCTTTGTTCACTTACCTGTTTAGGCTTCCCTTAAAGTTTCTCAATTTTAGGCTTAATTGTTAATTTGGGCAACTCAGTGAGAGAGTCCGAAGAGGTAATTGGAGGTTTGCACTCGTCCACCCCACACTCATCTACTTCCATAGATATGATCATATGTAGATTTTTGTAGTGTGAGGATATATTAAGTATTTTGTACAGCTTGAAGACCACCTCTTTATTATTCAATCTTATTTTGAGAATGCCCTCTCTTACATCTACCAGTACTCCTTCACTCCTCCACCCCCATACTCATATACTTCCATAGTTATGATCATGCACAGATTTTTATAGTGTATGTATTGAGTGCTTTGTACACTTTGACGGCCACTTTTTTATTATTCAGTCTAATTTTGATAGAGTCTTTTCTTACATCTATTAGTGCTCATCCAGTAGCCAAGAATGGGCGTTCGAATATGATTGGCACCCTGTCATCTACATCATAATCAAGAATAATAAAGTCAGCAAAAATAATGAACTTACTGACCTTAACCAGAACATCATCTATGATTTCTCTAGGAACCAATGTTGTTTTGTCCTCAATTTGGAGCACAACTAAACAGGGCCTCAATTTTACCAAACCTAGAGTTTTAAAAACATATGGGGGAATCAAATTTATGTTTGCCCCCAAATCACTCAAAGCATGAACCACATCACTTTCACCAATTTGCATGAGGATGGTAAAACTCCTAGGGTTCTTGACCTCTTGAGGCATCTTGCTCATTACCATTGAACTACACTCATAAGTAAATTCTACCATCTTAATGTCACCAAGCTTCATCTTGTTTTTCACCACATCTTTCAAGTATTTAGAGTACTTAGATATTTCCTACAAAAAAATCTAATAAAAGAAGGTTAATGTGAAATTCTCTAAATATGCCAAAGAACTTCTTAAAACAAGCATCCTCTTTGGCTTTTTAAGCTTGTAAGGGAACAGTTGTAGTGGTCTCTCTTGTTTCTCAATCAACTTATCAATTGGGTACTCAAACTTCCCTATTTTGTTAGCTTCTTTGGATACCACTTGCTTTTTTGTCTGCCTTGGTGTGATCAATTTTGCTTGTACCTCATGATTTTTGAAGACCTAAAACTAAAACTAGAAGAAAGAGAACTAGAATAAAGAAAATATTCTTGAAGAACTGGTATGACTAAATACAGAAGCCATTAATATATCAAGAGTATAAGGTAAACATAATATATATACAGAATCATCACCAAAATAAAAAATAAATATCAATCTAGCAAAAAAGAAAGGGAGAAGGAACAACTTAGGATGCCTGGAGCTAACCTCAAATCTTTGATTCGTGGTAGCTCTACGCGATGCACACGTCGGCGGTGAGAACTCATACTATAAGTTGCGAGATTGAAAAGTGTAGTATGAGTACCAAACACAAGCTACTGAGTAGGCATCGGTCCACAGATCTCTAAATATAATTCAAGTATCAATTACACGTAAGGCAAGAATATACATTACAGACAACTAACTAAGAAAAAAAATATGATAAGGATAAAGGGGAAGTAGAGATAAACCACCATATTCTAGAAGTTTCTAAAGAAGGAAGCGTTCTACAATATAAATAGTTAGGGATGAAGCTAATTTACAATAGCAGTAACAAAGGAGGAAGGTTATATATAATAAGAATAGCTCAAAATCAATATGAGACTAAAAAATTGAAATTCATAAAATCCAGCCCCCGAGATTGATCTAGGACTAAAAATGGTAGAATAGTGTAGAAAGGGGTTTGGATATTTCTCAACCAAAATAAGTAAATAATGATAAATGAGCAGATCAAGCATGGACTGGAATCTACCTCAGTCTGATTTTTCAAGATAGTATGTTTAGCTTAATAGACTATAAACCAATAACAAGGGTGGCACAACTTTAAATCAATTTAAGTGTGAAAAGTGGGAATAAATAACTTTTTAAAAATAGTTAGAAAAAATAATAATTTTATTGGAATCGTACCAATTAATATGTGTGGGCATGTATAAATATATGCATGCCATCACCAGTATCCAAATAATAGAAATTTAAGCACTTACAAATCAATAAACTGAAATCATAACTTTCTTAGAGCACAGAAAACCAACCTAATATCCAACGGGTCTAGTAACCTGCC
>NW_025841218.1:0-1013 GCF_002878395.1 Capsicum annuum
AAATATATAATGTTTGTACAATTTGAGTAGTTGTGATTTCATTTGTGGTCTTGTACAAACGACCAAGTTTCCTTGCTCTTGTGGCCACAAAGATATCCTTAAGCGATACATTCTCCTTCACTTTTTCATGATCATAATAAATTGGATATCAAAAGTTGGTTGAAATGACAAGTAGTTAAGTTTATAATATAATAGATAAGAGAAAACACCAATTAGTGGTGAATCAAAGAAAAACTCTTTTTACTAGCAGTGTGCAAATTAATCAGTTTCTTTTGATTTACAGTATTTGTTTTAGACATTTTTTGTAAATAAATAAATCAATAACATTAATTGAAAACATAAAAGGATACAATAGTTTTTCAGTACTAGAGAAAAAATCAATAGAAATATCACAAGAAAAAAAGCAAAAATAATATCAAATATTTGAATTTGGTCAAAAGAAATAACCAAGCTACTAGTAGCAACGACATCACAACAGGGAACAACTTAAATAAGATCAGATATTTCATATTCTCAAATATAAATTACCTTGAATTTCTTAGACTTTCGGTATATGAGAAGCTCTTTAAATTTACATTCTAGAATATCATCAGGCTTGTTGATCATTCAAATTTCATCATTGGGATATAGACCGTAGGAATCTACCTTCAAATCGCTTCTATGTTTTCTCTAACTTTCTTGGATTCTTTCTAATGCCCAATGTTTCGCAACATTAGGGATATCATATCTCATCTTCAATTTGGCATCAATCAGTTATCTATTATATATAAAATGATTAATGGATAACTAAATATTAAAAATATCAAACCTTGATGTACTCCCATAATTCATTTTTGGTGTCCATAAGCCTCCAGTTAAGTACATCCAATAGGCAAAGGGTATCATTTCAACCTACTGTTCCTAAGAATCTACTTAATTCTGAAACTACTTCTTCAGTAGGACCAGTGGGTTGAGAATTCATATTTAGTAGGATCAATTTCCGCTTGGGTCAGCTTTGAGTTCTACCTTTTTTT
>NW_025841219.1:0-4356 GCF_002878395.1 Capsicum annuum
CAAAATATTCTAGAAAGATCGATTTCATTTCCTACTTAAGAACAAAAGGAATCATTTCCACTTTACCACCAACTAAAGAATTAGGTGTCACAAACATCATTCACTTTAATGTGATTACTTTTTACAAAATAAATTATTTTTAGATGGAGGGTATGCTCATTTCACATTTCACCATGCAAGACTAACTATTTTTAAAATCAAACAAGTCACGATATCTCATTTTGGCTCCAAGAAAGGAAATAATTCTATGGCTACTCAGACTTCACTATAGGAGTGGATACTCATACTTCACCATAATAACAATTTCAACCCTAATTTACAATACTACGAGTACTTAGACTTCCCCTGCATAAATGTATCCAACACGTAAAAATGACAATTTTTCCTTAAGAAAGTTGTCACTCAATCTATCATAGGGAAAGGATCGTAAAAAAAACCACCAATCTCGAAATGAAAACAAAAGAAAAATAACTAATACAACAAAATTCAAATAAAGTGCAATCCCGGCAAGGGAACATAATAGCCATAACAATACATAATAAATATCCAAATAAAAACACAAGGTACCCCCAACTAAAAAATAACAATGTCCTCACTGCATAACATCAAAGCATAAGAAAGTAAAGGGATCCCTGAATTTGCTTCACTGGATCTAATCATTGTCGGTCTCTACCATTTGTCCAGCAACATCATCATCATTATCCTCAGAACAATATGCGGAAACATCATCCTCTTTCACTTGACTCAAAGAGGGGAGTGGATCTCTAGGCGTCAACACCTTCCATAATCCCTTTACCCCCTTCCACACCTGGGTGAAGAATTTGTACGTCTTATTTTTTTTTTGTGATCTTCTCATAAGACTCACTCAACTCTTGGTGCAACCTAGCCAAGTTGGTTTATAATTTCTCCAACATCAAAATATAAGCCCCTTCCTCCTCTGGTCATCTAAGAACCTACCATAATCTCTGTATGGGACATAGGAGGTGGGCCCCTCAGAAGTCTCACCTTGTATTATGGGCAGTGAGATACCAACACTCAAACCATATGCAACTCATCAGTCCACACATTGAATGGTCTCATATATGATAGCCTACATAAATTAGTATCCACCTGAGATGTTTCCCAAAATCTATCTTTCTTTTCTTACTTTTGCTGATAGTCCATTCACCCTTCTTATTTAGTGAAAATGTTGGCATTATTGGTTCAACCCAATTGTTGCCCTCAAACTTTTCAACTCCAACCCATCTACACAATTAACTGATCAATGAAGAAAATTTAAGAAATAGGCCTTCATGTACCTTAAATTCCCATAGCTCCCAAATGAATAAGTGACAAACATTCACTAGAATGTTTTCTAAAAGACAAGAAACCATATGTGCCCATTCCAAAGGGATAGTGAATATGTTGCTGCATATTGACACTCTACTACGGATAATAGAAATCCAATTCCTGGCCTAACCTGTGAAGTCCTTAGCTGTGATCCCTGCCTTTGTCACCCCCCCAAGGCACACTCTTTCCCTAACAAATCTTTGATACTAACTATATCCCTGGGTCACAATCATTTAACATTAATTTAGAAAGATTAGGATTTGGAAAATCATATATTCCATTGACAACCTCTGCCCTAAAGTGGATCGTCTTACCTCAAATCTGGTTCACCAAATTATTTAAATTAACTTCCTTGATATACGAATAAAACTCCCTCACCTATTTTCCATTTTCCCAGCATAGTTTGGGAGCAAAAAGATCCAACCGGTGGTCTTCAATCTTTGGTAGATCTCGAGAAGGATTTTTGAGGACCGATCAAGTGAAATAACCTCTGAGGAATACCTTCCTTTTAGCTAGTTGAGAATAGTATGCATCTTGATACTTGAGAGAGAGAAAATAAATTTTGTTATACTCTTCCAACTTCAACTCCATCAATGAGATGGTGCTCTATCCTTAGATTTTTGTTTGAAAACCTGAAAACAGTACACACACATTAATTTTCAAGATTAATGTGTAAAAATAATTCTATGTGATTGAGGAAAGATAATGAAATGAATTAAGAATCAAATTTGGGCTTAAATACTAGCTGACAAATTTTTCTCAAACCTATAGATAGGCCTCAGGTACCATTTAAGTGTTCTTAGGCCACTTTAGCCATCCTGCGATGCTTTAGCAAACCCTATTTTAGCGGTCCTGGGATACTTTAGTGGGCCTCACTTTAGAGGTCCTGGGACGCTTTAGCGGGAACAGTTTTAGCGCTTGGATGCCGCTTTACGGCCCTTAATTCCCTATATTCACAATCCCAGATTTTGAAACTTTTTCACACAAATATCTTAACAAATGATTTACAACCAAAGAAATAAGAACAATAACTCATAATCATATATTAATTCATGGGGAATGAAAGAACGATTCTCCAAAATCTTTTAAATAAGTCATCAAAAACTTGGTGAGCGTATGAGTTTTCAACCATTTCAAACAACTTTTAGGTACTCAAGATTTTCCCAATGATTCGCACACCAAGATATTTGCTACTAGATTTGTATTATACAAAAACATTTACTAGAAATCTAATACAAAGGGTAAAGGAAATCACATCCAAATTTGTCTCTAATAAAGAAAATGAGGAATTTTACCAATCAAAGAAGAGAATAAAAGGCATAACTGAAGTTTGTCTTCAGGAATGTAGATTTAGAGCAGTTTGCAGGCTTTTAAGAGTAATTAGAATTAATGAATGTTTAAATATTTAAGAGTAGAAGGTAAACGAAGCTTTTGAAACCTTTCAAATTTTTTATGCCTTTTTGAATAGTCGGGTGCCGCTTTAGCGGTAGTGGCCGCTTCAGGTTCCTTAGACCATTACACAATTGTTCGCTTTAGCAGATAAATGGGCCAGTTTAGGTCCCTTGATCCTTCATTTACTGTCCACTTTTGCAGATGATTGGGATATTTTAGCAGATGTTTGCTTAGCAATTTCTTACCATTTTAGTAGTATGTAAAGCACAGTCAAATGTCCAAGTATATCCGACTTTGATATGTACTATACTTCTTTTTTAAATACACTCAATTACAATAACCATGTCGCATCCAAACCTATTTAGACTATTTCCAACACTCTAAAATTTTTTGATTAGTCAATAAAGTAAAATCCTAAAGTGTTATAAACATTAAAATTCAAAGGATAGATATAAAATATTTGGAAACGATGGGTTACCTCCCATCTTGCTCTTGATTTAACATCACAACACAATGCAAGTAACCTTACCATTTATGTCTCCACTTGGAGAATTTAAATCTTTAGCCCATCTTTAGATTAACATCTCTTTGAGATACTTGGGGAAAAGGTACGGAAGCAATGAGACTAACTCTATCTTTCCATTTGAAAGACTTGAACCTTTGACCCAACTTCACAACAAACATCTGTGTAGGCTCGTTGGGTATTGGTGAAAACATCAAAGAACTACTAGTAAAACACTGCATTTTTCACTTGTTGGCCTTCAAGTGAAGCACATTATTTTGCCAACTTTGAATGACAAACTCCAAAATATAGAAATTTGTTCCTCATCTCAAAAATTCGTCATTTGCCCAGGTGGCTTGGTGTTGAACCCAAGTGTATAGGTAAGTGTACATGGTCCAGCAAGTAGTAGCAAGGCCTTAATAAAGCCAAGTATAGATTCCACAAGCACTTGTGTTAAAAAAAAACTATCCAATTTTAGTTGTACTATGAAGATTAACTAAGTGCAAAAGTAACTAAAGAGTTTGGGAAGTTAAATCTAGCAGTAAACTTAAAAAATGCAGTAAAGTAAAGAACTTGAAAAAGAATGGGTAGAAACCTAGGGCTAAGGCACTATGAACAATCCTACTTAGCTATATAACTTCATTGGTTTAGTTAATTATCTTGGTTGTTGGTTCACAGGGTCTATCATATGATATTTGTCTTACAAACCTGTAATCAACTATCTAACTTAGCATTACGGCTACATCGATGAGCGGGGATTCAAGAACTAAGATAAATTCATTTGTATTCTTCACATATATAAACAAAATATGGCAAATTAGGTATATTCCTATCCTAAATGCAAATAATAACTTCAATTCTTTGAATGATAATGATTCTATCCCATGTATCCTATGTTCTATTCTGTCTTTCCTCTTTTCGGGTTCACAATAGAAGTATGCATTTATAAAACAACTCAGTTAATAGCAAAAGTAATCTTGTTCTTTTCCTTAACCCTAGATGAGGGTGTTTAGCCACTCACGGACTTACAACAAATCATAATGATGAAAACCATTTAAAAAATCCACAAGAAAACTAAAGTAAAGGAATAAAAACTCTAATTGAACCTCCTCTAGTGTATTTTCTTCCCACAT
>NW_025841220.1:0-1407 GCF_002878395.1 Capsicum annuum
CCCTCAGTAAAATTAATTTTCATTAAATTATGTTTGACTGGAATTTAAATGGTTACTTTAAAGATTTAATTTTTTAAGAGTTTTTGTTCTTTATAAAACATATTCCCATTGTAAAATACTTCAGTGGTTTGAATAAAAAGTGAGATTAGTTCGCTTAACCTAATTTAACATATTTGAATAAAATTTAATTTTTATTTTATTAAGTTAGATTTTGTATGAAAATTTTTGGCCTTCAAGAAAATTAATTCTCAATGAAAACATCAATCATTTGTATAAAAAATTACTTCAAATACGAAATAACGGTCTAAAGTTTAAAATATTAATTTTTTTTGCTATATTAAGTAAAATTATGTTAAATTCAACTAAAACAATTGAAACATTACTTTTCATTGTTCTCACACATGATTATAAATTGGAATTAAAATTAGATTGCTTTTTATAAAAAAAAAAAAAATTAATCAAATGTTTGGTGTTTTTGATGAGAATTACTTTTTTGGAAGACCAACATTTTCTTAAAAATTACAATACGATAAATTTCATTTTAATTTTCATTAAAACCTATTAAATTACAAGTTAGAAGTCATCTCATTATATACCAATAGAATTGCTATTTAAAGGGTTGTTTCATTTGTTAGGTAACAAAACAAAACAGCTACAGTATAAAGAAAGTACGAAAGAAATAAAAAAATAATATTGCTCCAAGAAGAGGTCCATGACTTGAATGAGGAGGCGAACATACGTTTACATAACATAGAAAACTCTAAGGTCATCTTTGAAAAAGGACATAATAGGTTGAATGATCATATTCTTAGGTTAGAGGCTCTGTTGATGGTCCTACTATGTCACTTTCAGATCAATCCTAATGATTTAGATAATGACGTGTGATGTAATATATGATGTTATTTAAATTTTTTCAATAAATAAAATAAAACTATTGCTTAGTATATTATGTTTCTTGTGAAATTTTCTTGTTTATTCATGTCTTTTATTGCCTCTAATCTGGGTTTCTTTTTAAATATTTACATATTGAATTCCCTATGTTAAGATTTAGCTAAAAAATAAACTTGAGGCACCAAATAATTCAATTTTCCCTCTAAGATGCCAACAAATCAAAATTTTCTCTAAAAAGCAACAAATGTTTCCACTAGCATTTTGTATTTGGCTCTTCAAAATAAAACTTTATAAAAATATTCATTTTCACACCCTACATCAAATTTTCTAACAAAAATGCAAAAGAGAATGAATACGCAAGGAAAAATAGACATTAACTTTAATCTAAAAAGGTTGTGAAAGAATACCAAAAAGACTAAAAACATTACAAAAAAAGTTAATCCGTTAGCAAAAAATAAATGCGTGCTTCAGGATTCTTTGACTCGAACACGCAACCTATGGCTCCATAACTTAAGA
>NW_025841221.1:0-1827 GCF_002878395.1 Capsicum annuum
CTACGAGAAAACAATTAACAGAGCCATTTTCACATTTTTAAAATAAAGTGGGAAGGGAAGCCTTGAAGTAGTTAGTAAAGTTGTTATCATGCCAAGATGCCAAGAGGTCACAGGTTCTAGCCTTGGAAACAGCCTCGGGCAGAAATGCAAGGTAAGGCTGTATACAATACACCCTTGTGGTGGGACCCTTCCCCGGACCCTACGCATAGCGGGAGCTTTAGTGCACCGGGCTGCCCTTTTTAAAAAAATAAAAAGTGGGGTCTAGGCCAGCGTGCTCACACCTCGACTAATTTTACGAAATACCTACTATCTCCCACCACCATAGTTGCGTATCCACTAAGACTTGAAAAAAGGGAGGGAAAACACTTAATGTAACAATTAATATAAACATTTTCACTCTTCTTTTAATAAAAAGTGGTGTTCCTCTAGCTTGTGCGCCTCGATTAATTTCACGATATACCTAGTATCTCCCATCAACACAATTGCCAGCTAACTCTGTCCACTTAGGCTAGAAAAGATATGAAGAAACCACCAAATGTAACAATTAATAGAACTATGTTCACTTAATTTTTTAATAAAAGTGATGTTTAGGCCAACTTGCGTGCACCTCAACTAATTTCATGTGACATCTACCATATCTCACCAGCAAAATTACAACTAACTCTATACACCAAAGCTTGAACAGATTGGAAGAAACCACCTAATAGAACCATTTTCACTTTTTTAAAGATAAAATATGGCGTTCAGTTCGGTTTGACCGCATCTCAACTAATTTCACGGGATACCCACTATCTCTCACCAACATAGTTACCAGCTAACTCTATCCACCGAGGCTTGAATAGATATGAAGAAATCATACCAAATATAACAATTAATAGAACCATTTTCACTTTTTTTTTTTAAATATGGGTTCGCTTGGGGCACCTCGATTATTTCAAGTGATACCTACTATCTCCCACCAACACAGATATTAACAACTAATAGAACCATTTTCACTTTTTTTTTTTTACTAAAAATATGGTGTTTAGCCCAACTCGCGCTTAACTCAATTAGTTTCACAAGTACCGCACACCTCATGATTCTTAAAACACTGCATTGACTACTAAGTCACACCCTCGGACACTAAATAAAACCTTTTTTTTTTCACTTTCCACATACGAAGTTAACCAAATAAAAACATTCTAACTATGAGAAACAGATCACAACTTCTAATGTACAAATCATAAGTGCAAGCAAAAAAAGTTCAACAATAAACAAGATGCTTCAACAATACTCTCTCTCTCACACATATATATAAAAGGACAGTCCGGTGCACTAAAGCTCACGCTATGCGCAGGATCTGGGGAAGGGCCCCACCACAAGGATGTATTATACGTAGCCTTACCATGCATTTCTGCAAGAAGCTGTTTTCAAGACTCGCATATACACAAACACACACACACGCTTTCTCTCTCTCACACACACACCCACAAACATACACCTTCTCTCTCTCACACACCCTCGGGTTCTCTATCTCTCCCCCCCCCCCCACACACACACAGACACAGACACGTGCGTTCTCTCTCTCTCACCACCACCACCACCCACACACACCTCTTCTCTCTCTCTCAAACCCCCCCTCCCCCCGCGCCACATACACACACCCCTCTTCTCTCTCTCACCCACCCACACACCCTCACACAGACGCACACACACACACACACATATATATATGTAATAAAAAAAGGATGCGCACCTTTTTACAGGAGGAGAATCATCAGCCTGCAAACAATCACAAAAATAGCAAAATTTAGACTTAATTAACAATGTAAAACACACACACACACA
>NW_025841222.1:0-2159 GCF_002878395.1 Capsicum annuum
ATTGGAACTGTTAGAATTTCCCATACAAGGTCATTTTACTAGATTTTCACTCGGTAGCTAATTTGAACCAGTAAAGGTTTTAAAATAGAAAATTGGCTCGAAAAAACAAGTTAATTACCCGATAGTCGAACTGCCAGTTCCAACAAGCTATAAATGACTTAGGAAATCTATAGGAAATATTTAAATGATGAATATAAGCTTAAATATAGAAAATAAAATTGAGGTTCATTGCACACACGCCTCTGTTGTA
The DNA here is from genome assembly GCF_002878395.1 of Capsicum annuum. NCBI lineage: Eukaryota > Viridiplantae > Streptophyta > Magnoliopsida > Solanales > Solanaceae > Capsicum > Capsicum annuum. Next base: position 251 of record NW_025841222.1, read on the forward strand.
GGTGGGGTCTTATCTCCTTATTAAATAGCCACCTCATTGGTCTATCCAGGCTTCTTTTCCTTTCTTATCCTTAAGCTTTTCCTATCAGATTTTCTTTGGCCTTCTTTGTCAACAATATCTTTTATCTTTCTCTTTTGAGGCTCTAAGTCACCACCCCCTCTTTAATATCTTTATCATCAATAATCTAGATGGGAGTATAAAAATTAGGCACTAAGGACTCCATATCCACTATCCGAGCAACCAATGAATGCATAAGTAGTGAGGTAGGAGGTACAGTATCTACTCGCTCAGTCAATATCCTAACTGCTTCCTTTAACTCGGTAAGTTATGCTCTAATGTTTGACAAATTAGGTGCCTAAATAGCATCCATCCCAGTCGCTATCCTATTCTTAAACCTACCTTGCCATTTTTAGATAGTCCTCAAAGCACCTCATATATCATCACTCACATACGGCTTAACCCCAATATCAAACTTTTTTATTCGAGCATCATAAAATAACAGGTTCTTAATAATATCCTCAAATTGATTAGTGTATAACCTGTGGGAACCAATGGCTAACTATGAATGGATATCAGCAGTGTTGGGGAGGATGAGGTATCAGCATCAAATGTTGGTATATCACTAGTTGGGGAACCCCTACATACATCCGGATTTTCAACCCTCTAACATGGGCTATCAGATGGCGCATATCATTGATTAATGTCATGTCTGCAACCTTTGTTTGCTTAATTATTTGGTCCATATCATTGATAAATAAGACTTGTACATATTGTATCAACTAAGTCATAAGAAAGAGGAAGGATTGTAGGGTGCTGAACTGAAGAACTTTGTCTCAAATCTTCTCTGCAATGATCTGTAGGATATTTAAATACACTCTTGAAACTAGGGTCATCGCCAGGAAGGCATTGGTTTAACTCAATGTGTTTTCATTGGCTATAGGTGTAATCTGGTGTATGATTATCGACCACCATGCCTTCGCAACAAGCTTGAAACTATTTTTTTGAATAGTCACCCTATTTACCCATGAGGCATTCTCTCAAACCACAGCAATATGGCCTGCCAACCACCTATAGTGTATGCTTTTGTCATCAGCAGTCAATTTCTTCACTACTCTCAGGTCATTTATTTGGAAATCATATTTTAGGGTTTTCTTAACTAAGATAAATTCCTCTCCAAATTAGGCCTTTAAGATAGCGAGAATTGATATTTAATATTTACATCTCTACCTTGGATAGTATCCAATCATGGTTGTTTTGTCGTGTCTTTATCCATCCCTGAAGGAGTCACATTATTCAACATTGTTGCATAGTTAATGAAAAACTCTCGCACAAACTCTGGTATATATATCTATAGGGGTCTACTTATCCACCCTAACACTTATATCTCAAACCCTTATACCAACTCTAGCACTTTCCAGAGTGACTCAATCAATACTCGGTGCTCTTTCTAAATGCTTATCTTTTTGGTGCACTAATCAGTAATTGAAACAATATAAATATAATAGTCTTACAACTTAGGGACTAATCACCTTCTATTTGGGTTGGTGGAGCAGCTGCAACACCAAAGGGTTCGGAGTTAGTCTCATCATCCCATCTAAAAAACTTGAGATCTCTTTAACTTTACCCCTACCCTTTTGAGTGCCTTACCTTTTCTCTTTCAGTTTTGAAAGGTTGATGAGGGTAGCTACCTTGACCAAAGAAGTAGATGTTGTAGCTTGTCCTTGTTCCTTTTCTTTCAAATACTTCCTTATGGCCCGATTAAAGTGCTGCTCATCAGATGACCATATAGAAAAGCTCACCTCGGTCTCACTAGAAGATTCTAACTTTATCTTCTTGATTGAAAGTGTGTCCTTTGGTGCCTACTTTTTGGAGATGCTCTTTGCCAACTTCTATTAAGCTTTTGCTGCCA
>NW_025841223.1:0-2592 GCF_002878395.1 Capsicum annuum
ACATGTAAGCTGGTGATATATCCGAAAAGATGTTTTTTTATTCTAAAAACCAAAGATGTATTAAAGTTTTGGTGAATATTTTGTGTATTTTTCATTATAAATTGCTTTCCGAAAAAATATTGTCCTCGATAGAAAAGAATTTTCAATCGGCCGATTATAAAGAATTATAGAAATATTTTCTTCAAGAGAAGTATCCACCTTTTCACTAAAAAAGGAGCATGAGATGCTTAATGGGAGTTATTCATTTTTCTTCACAAACATCTCAAATTAGTTCGAACCTATATCACTTATTTCAACCAGAATTACAATCTATATCACTTATTTCAACCAGAATTACAATCTATATCACTTATTTCAACCAGCACTTAAAGCATGTTTGTCCAAACTTCTAAAATTAACTTATTTTGAAAAGTGTTTTTTCAGAAGTGCATTTCAAAAATTACTTTTGGTGAGACGTAGTTCATGTTTGGCCAAAAATTTGAAAAATATTTTTGAGCAATAATTATTATTTTACCAATTTTTTAAAGTGCTTTTAAGTTTAGTTTTTTCAAACGTGCTTTTCGAATCAGTGCTTTAGAAAGAAACTATTTTTAGATTATGAAAAAACGATTTTTCTATCCCCAAAAGCAATTATTTTAATTAAAAAGCTTTGTCAAACACCTTATTTTTAAAAAAAATTAAGAACTTTTTATAAAAAAAAAAGTACTTTTTGGAGAAAAATAAACTAGACCAAACAGGCTACTAAACATTATCGTTATCCTTTAAAATGAAAAAATCACAAAAAAATGACTTCCATCCCCAATTATCCTTCTTGTCTCATTACCATATGCCATCGATTTTATATGGAATCAATTATCAAACTATGGCCAATTACATTAGATACGTCTGACTTAGATTAATTTTTGGATATAATATTTCTACTTAAAATATTTATGCTCCAAAAATTGCATTGCTCCTAATAACCGTACTGTTGGGTCTCCAAATTGCAACAACTTTCAACAAAGATTGGGTTATTGTCAGCTCGGGATTAAATGGCATCCTGGGACTGGGCAACACATCAATTTTTTTCATGATTCATGGATTAAACTTAATACCACTCGTCGTAGTTTAATTTGTGACCCTCTGCATCGACATTAGATGAAACCACCTGTTAGTCACTTTAGACATTTCCATAGATGGTCTTTCGATTCTTTTTCTTTTATCCTTACCCCAACAATTACATTCCTCATAGAGCTCGTCCATGTTCCTATCCAATTGGGTTTTTCTGATCCCATTACTTCCAGCCTTACTAATTTGGAGCAATTCATTGTCAAGTCTTGTTTCTTCGTACTTACTAGTGCTTCGCCTTTATAGGCTCAATATTCGACATTGTTTCCAACATCAACAAATTTTAGATAGATATGGAGGCTTCATCTTTGTCCAAAAATCAAGAAATTTCCTTGGTTACTTCTATTGGATAGGCTCCCGACTGCGAGCTACTTGTATTACATTCACATCCTAGATAACCCCCTTTGTAGATTGTGCCAATTGATAAAGTTGAAACTACAAGTCATCTTCTCCTCCATTGTCCTAAACTTCAGCCATTTTGATTGTTTTTTGCCCTCACTCAGTAAAATAAGCTTCTCTTAGTAATATCTCCTGCCCCGCCCTCGCCTTCGCCCCCACCCCCACCTCTTTTCCTGGCTACACAGATTTCATTAGCTTTTACCAAAAGCACGTATCTACTATATTTCTGTAAAATATTTTCTTTTGTTTTGTCTGTGGTCTATTTGTGCTGCTTGAAATAAATTCATCATTCAGGAACTCTCTTCTAATCTTACAATTTCAGGTATCTCACACCTTACTGGGAAGTTTTGTCTTTAGCAAGAAACCAAAGGTCCTCTAAGTTATTTTCTACAATATATGTCAAATGAAATTCCCCAATAGACCCTAACATTATATTTAAAACTGACAATTCCTTTAACCCTACTACGGGACTCTCTACTTTGGGTGGGGTTTCTAGAAATTATGTTGGGGGGTGGCTTCTTGGATTTAAGATTACTTCTTATAGCACCAATGTCCTGGAGGCCGAAGCAAAAGCCCTTTGTTTGGGCCTTACACTGGCATCTGATTACCACTTGCTTTTACTGAAAATAAATGTTGTTTCATTTTAACTTGAAAATTACTTGACAAACTAGGTACATGAAAACTCACCCTTTTTTTTTATTTCAGGTGCCTTCTCCTCACAATGGATTATCCCCAAATTCATCACGTGTACAGGGAACAAAACAAATTAATGGATGCTCTAGTAACTACTACTACTGATTTTGATGATATTATCTCGATTTTAGTTATGTTTTTTTTTAAAAAAAAAAGTCTCCACCATCCTTAAGGGAAACTTTAAATTCTGAAAACCATGGAGATATACTACCAGGGTCGGGTTTAGCATGAAGCCACCGAAGTTGACACTTTAGGCTCTCAATTTTTTGGGGCCCTATTTTCAGCAATTATAAATTTATCATTTTATGAATTTTTTTCATTAGAAAATATTGAGTACTTTTTAATTTTTTAGTTTTATTTTAATGTCGTTTTAGCTCAAAAAATTATCAATTC
>NW_025841224.1:0-1262 GCF_002878395.1 Capsicum annuum
ATGAACTAAATAGGGTGAATTTGGTATATTTCTATCCTGAACGCAAATATTAACTTCAATCTGTTGAATGATTAAGATCCTACTCATCCATTCCACGTTCTAATCTATTATTTCTCCTTCTGGTCTCATAATATAAATATATATTTATTCTAAGGGTTGAAAATTCATAAAATAGTAAATACAAGGATATATGAACAACTAATTGTGACAAACAACATAGAACAACTCAAATATAAGCACAAGTAATCATGCTCTTCGTCTCAACCCTAGATGAGGGTGTTTAGCCATTCATGGAATTACAATGAATCACAATAACTTAATTCATGTTTATAATCCAAAATTAAACTAAAAGAAGGGATAAAAATACTAGGATAGGACTTCTCAAGTGTATTACAAGCCCCAATGGTCGTCCAAAGTGTGTACAATACAATATAAGTATCCTACTTATAGTTGGAAGCCATTTCCTGATATGACATTATGGGCGTGCCAGGCTCTTGCATTGGCACGATAAGGGTGTGCCATGCCCTTATCACAGAGGCTTACTGGAATTTTCCATTTTGAATTGTGTCTAAGGGCATGGCATGCCCTTAACACAAAGATCCAATGGCGTGGCACATCCTTGTGCTCTAATTTTCTAGATTTCGTCCAAGTAAGCTCCATCCATTTGGCATTGAATGCCTCACTTCGTGGGTGCTTTTACTTCATTGTTATACCTTCTCTTGCTACCGAATATAAACTGTAAAATCTCCCAAGGCATCCTACATCATCAAACACCATGAATTAATGCTTAAATACACAATAGAATTCATCAAGATAAACTAGAACACACGTAGCTCAAGCTAAGAACACTAGTTTTCTCGTCTAAGATCAAAGTGAACGTTTTGATTCCAAACTTGTTCTGAACACACTTTAAGCATTATAAAAAATTAGTTCAACACTTAAATTCTTAATTATATGATTATTAACTTATTAGGAACCTAAGAATTCCTTAAAACAAGCTTAAATACATTGCAATTAGGACACTTAGGTGCATAAATCCACCTATGATCACATGGTAGGATAGTTCAGGCCGTTTTGAAAGGATCAGGTGGTAGCCTTAAGGTTCAGTGACTTCAGGTAGCTAGACCTCTGGTCAGGGCGGTCCTTCTCGTTGTTTTGTGACATCTCAATGTGATGCTAGTAGAAGAGAGTGTTTTGTATGTCATCAGATTAGTTATTACGTGAGAGATTTCCCTCGGTGTGCATTGGTCCCTTTACAGAAG
>NW_025841225.1:0-1629 GCF_002878395.1 Capsicum annuum
GCATCTGAATAATCTTACAATCAATGAAGGATAGAAACAAGAATCTCAAATTCATAACCAACTATAAAAACCAAGAATAAGGATTTAGAGATCAAAAGTGTATCTTAGAATTAATATAATGTTTTAAGTATAAAGAGTGCATAAACTAATAACGTAATATCAACAGGGTATTTATAGGAACAACATAACTCTAAAATTCATAACAAAAAAAATAGGAAAATATAGGTCAGCACGTACCTACAGAACCACTTAAGGGTCAAAAGTACTACTTATGAACTCCAGGTGAGTCTGTAGGTGTCAGAGAAGTCAATATCTTTTAGATCATCCACCTATGGGTGGTACCTATAAGGGTCGTACATACTATTTATGATCCATAGATGGCCTTTGTATGTCTCAAACCCAAACTTCAGACTTTCAGAATCTTCTTTTGTCACTTACTGAGGCATTATAGAGGATATAAGGACAAAATATGGCCCATAAGTTGATCCATAAGTGGGTATCTCTACAACACTTCACTATTTTTCTCCTCTTTTTAACCTAACCCTTTTTTCCTACAAAACAAATACAAAAACACATCACATCTAAAAGAAGGACCTAAGTACTTGCATAGTTTCCAGTTTTAAGCATCGAATGTTCCATGAAATCATGAAGCATCAACACCCTCAAATTAGAAAATTTTCATGACCTCAAGAAATAATCTGCCATTTTTTTGTGGCACTTTCCTGAATATGCTTAACTCGTCTGAGACATATGACCCACCTAGGGGTCCGTAAGTAGTACTTACGGCCTATAAGGGGGTTCGTAAGTTGTTGCCAACATAATTTTCCTTTTTCATTTTGGTTAGGATTTTTAGGGTTTTAATGGAAACTATAAATACTCCATTGTAGTTTTATTATTTTGTTACTCACTCTTTACATTCATAATACTATTTGATTCTAAGATTTGACTTTTGATCTTGGAATCCTTTGTTCTTGTTTTATATGATTGAATATTGATTTAAGATTCTTGCTTTATTATTTAATTATTATAAGAATATATTCTTTTTTTTATGAATTAAATTGATGTTCTTTCAAACATGAGTATCTAAACAACAAAACTAGGGTTCTACAAACCAGAAGAAATAACAAAGTAGAGAAAGAACAATATCTCTCTTGATCAATATTCTTGTACGTACTGTTATCGTCTTCAGTATGATTGCTTTCATAACAACTGTAGAAGTTAAGAACCTACCTATGTTTGATACTTGTTGTAAAAGAGAGGTAGATATTTGGAAAAGAAGATCACAATAGTAATTTGAAGCTATCGACCTTCATCTAATTAACTTGACACCTAAAACTAATAGTTAATTTGGGATCCAGGATAAGGGTTAGTAAGGAGACACTCTGAGACTTAAAAAATGATGTGTGAAATTTACCAAAGGTGTTCACAAAATGGTTAGTGATACATATCTTATCAGATTCTGCATGCAAAGCCTTGCGATAGATTAATAGAGCACGATAAGTCTATGGATTTAGAAAGTTAGGGGAAACACAATCCTAGTAGTTATCTCATATTGATTTCAACCTAAAGTTATTAAGATTTATTCAATTGATACTATTTCACTAACTCCCCCATTTGCTTTTATGCATT
>NW_025841226.1:0-2944 GCF_002878395.1 Capsicum annuum
ATACAATAATTAAGAGTTTTAATCAATGTAAACACAGAGAAATGAAAGTGTCATAAAAATTAGAGTTTTCAATTTTTTCTTTTTACTAGGAAATGAATTTTAAACTAAACTCCATGCAAATCTAGAGTTATCATAAGGTAAATATGACACAAGCAGTATTAAAATACTACTCATTCTAAATATTGAATTAGCCCTAATCAAAATTAAAATAAAAAATGAAAGAAACCTTGTCATGCTGACATACATTACTTAAAAAAAACCAACGAAATAAGAGACACCACTCAAAGCATTTGAAAAAGGAGAAGTAAGAAAAGAGGTAAAGAGAGTAAGTAGCGAAAGTGATTTAAAAACACACACTGCAATATGCATGTAATGACAATCATATTCAATTTTAAGATTTTTTTTATAACTCAACAATCTTTTTTAAGAGAAACTTGTCTACTCTTATTGCAATTAACTGAAATACACCTAAACTCACATCATATGAGGCCCTTTAACTAGGGGGTTTGGGCCACAGGTGATAAAAGAGTTTTAAAATGAGGTATAGGTGACACAATTCTTAATTATTATGTGGAGGTGACAATTACTTTATTATGGATTAAGAAAGTTGAGGAAGTTTGAAAATAACCCACAAGTTTTTAAATTTATATTTTGATCCCAATGTTTACCAAAAATAACGAGAAACGGGGGGAAAAAAAGGCGTTTTTCTCTCTCTTCTCATCCATTGTTGTTTTCTCTCTCTTAGCAATTTTTGTTGTTCATTATTTCTGCTACTTTATTCATCATCTTCTGCTTCATTATCATCATCTTCTACTTCATTATCATCTTCATCTTCTTCTTGCCGACCATTTGTTGTTGTTATTGTTGGTATAGCGCTACTGCTGCGACCTGACCAATTTCTTAGGTCAAATTTTATTTACTACATCACTTTATACTTTGGCATTACTTCATAGGTGACTTTGGTAAGTAAAATTATGATTTTTATTCGTATTTGTCATTTGGGTACACTTCTATTTTTCTAATAATGGATAGAACCCCGATCATGAATCCAACGTAAGTGCCTACAATTTAAACAGATCAATCATCTGGTGCATCAAATGAGTAATCTGTTGCATCAGAAGATTTATCTGTTGCATCAGACTATTTATCTGTTGCATAGGAATACTTATCTGTTGCATCAGATGTTATCTATTGCATCAGACATATTATCTATTATATCAGGATGTTTATCTGTTGCACCAGACTAATTATCTGTTGCAACGAATGATTAATCTGTTCGGAACAACACAAATCAGCCCCTGCCACAAACCCAACAGATAACCAATATATTTCAACTCTTGCTATTACTACTGGATTCAAAATTATTCCTTACGTCCAATTACCCATCCCAAATTTCCTAATTCGATTTCGCATTTTACTTGTCTTTTTCATTAATCAAGAAAAGATTAAAAAAATCCATGTTTTACCCTTTGCATTAATCACTTTTTCTACAAATTAAAATAGAAACATCATTTAATAGGGGAACTATACGCCGACCGACGTTAAAATCTTTCTTCTCTTATGAAATTTTGATTGAATAGCAAACAATGGTTATTTCAAACACGTCTACTGTCCCATTAATTGATCAGTGGTTTATGGTAAACTAGACATATTATTAATTATTTTTCTTAATCAATGTGTCATCTCAATTTGGGACAGGTAATTTGAGACGGAGGGAGTACGAATTAATACGTCAGAGCCAAGCAACAAACTAGTTATCTATTGAAACAGACTATTTATCTGTTGCATCAGACTTCTTATCTGTTGTAACTTGAGTAATCTGTTTTGAAAAACACATCAACACCTACCACAAACCCAACAGATAAATCTTGCTATTGCTACTGGATTCTAAATTATTCCTTTTTACGTCGAATCGTCGACATGTTTGTTGAGAAGATAATAGACAAAATGAAAATTAAATATGGGTTAAAACGTCAAAGATCAAACATAATTTTTTTACTAAACAAAAACAAATAAAAAGACATATAATAGACTAAAAGAAAAATAATAATCTAATTATTATTATTATTATCATCATCATCATTGTCAGCCGGCCAATCTTCAACCAGAAGTAGCAAGGTCCTCCTCAGCCTGCGTATCTTGTGGAGCATTCTTACTCTAACTCCTCCCAATTCCCATTGCAGGTCGCAAACTTGATTTTAAAGTTCATTCACGGCGTCTTACAGAAAAGCAACGTCCCACATTGGGTCAGCCATAATCTTCTAGAGTGTAATATGAAAGACGAGATGCAATAAATAAATAGAGTGTAGTTGAATGAACGATTGAGTAAGGAGGGACCTATTTATAGAGGATTGAATTTGAATGAGAGGCAAAAGGGCGTGAATATTCACCTCCATTCATTAATTATATTTTTTATTAAATTATGAAAATAAATATTGTGATATAAGTCATGACTTTTCAGATTATTATTAGTACTAGTTAGTTCTTTCGAAGAACCATTTTTATTGAGTTGTGGCAACATATTCTATATCTGTTACATCAGATAACACATTTGTGACAATAGATATATTATCTGTTGCAATAAATATAAAATATGTTGCATCAGATAACCTATCTGTTACAACATATAATCTAATTGTTCACCTCCATTTATTAATTACATTTTTGATTAATGTGAAAAGTAATGACTTAATTAAATTAAGAGATATTGTGATAAGTCATGAGTTTTCAGATTATTATTATTATTAATTATTTCGTTCCAAGATCCATTTTTATTGAGTAGTAACGACAAATTCGATATCGGTTGCATCAGATAAATCATCTGTGACAACAGATATATCATCTGTTGCAATAATAGTGAACCTGTTGCATCAGATAATATATTTGTTGCAACATATAATCTACTTTTTAAAAAAAAAAAAAAAACTATCATCATATCATTAAT
>NW_025841227.1:0-1073 GCF_002878395.1 Capsicum annuum
CCTGAAGCTGTTAAAAAAGATCATTAATACAAGAAAAAGGATAATTTTTATTACATTTACTTTGTTCAACTGCCTATAATTAATACACATATACATAGAACCATTCTTCTTCTTCCAGAACAAGATCGTAGCATCATAAGTTATAATGAACCCCTTACCCAAAAAATTCTCCAACAGATCCATCAACCCATTCACTCCATCGAGTCTATACTAAAGGGAGGAATATAAATGGGGTTGGTTTCCAGCTCTAAATTAATAGAAAAATCAATATCAAGATCTGAAGGCATACTAGGCAATTTTGTACGAAACACATCTATGAACTTGTGAACAACCCAAATAAAATCCATGGGGGGCAGTGAGGCAACATTAGTATCACAAACATGAGACAAATAAGACAAACACCTCCTCTTTTTCATGAGATGAGCAAGAAAAAAAATAAATAACACCCTTCAAACACAATTAAGTGTATCCTTCCAAGCTAACCTTAGTACACCCGGTGTAACTAAGGTCACTGTCTTGGCATAAAAATCCAAAATAACATGATAAAAAACACCTCAATCCATACCAAGATAACATCAAAATAAACTATATCTAGGAAAATCAAGTCTATAAAAGTCTCACTACACATAAAGGTAACTGTATACCTCAGGTCTTGGACGCTAAAAATATTTTAGTATTGACGATACTACCTAGACTAGGTTGAGTCATTATCACTCATCATGAAGTGTAGGGTAAGACTCGTAGTTTCACTAGTGAAGTGTGCCTAGGTTACTATCTTGATCATGACTTAGTCCTCATGAGTTATAAGTAAGGACACGAGTCGTGGTGACGGAATCGTGACTATAACAATGTGCCCAAGGATTTTGTCACATCCATAAGTCCATGAAATGAATCATGACCAGTCACCATGAGTCATCACCTGACCCCTAACAACTGGTAGCAATTTTCCAACATGTTTTCATAAAGGGTATTTTGGTCTTTTCTTTTCTTTACATATTACCCACGACCTAACTAAGGGACCCTATTAACATTAGTTAATAAAATCAAACACTAATCTCATCATCTTAAACTCT
>NW_025841228.1:0-3045 GCF_002878395.1 Capsicum annuum
CAAGGAATGAAAATATCCCTACCGATGTATTTTGACATCCCACAGCTTCGGCAGATCGCTTAGCCCCATTCATCTTCGGCGCAAGAGCGCTCAGCTTTGATGACATTTCTAGTGAACCCAAGAAAGGTCGAAGAGGCCAGCGTAAAAGCACAGAAAGGGAAGCAACTTGTCCACAAGCTTGATGTGCGCGCAGAAGGTGGGGCTCATAGTCTTCCAGGCCTGCTCTGGGGGCTTCTAGTACCGATATGAGTAGTGCGCGTGTCCCATCAAGATAGATTGAATCGACGACCTATACTTCAACTAAAGGCACAAGGGGTTCAAATTCGAATAGAAAGAAGGCCATCGACCTCTCATTCCGGGGTCTTGTTTCTGATGGACTTCATTTATTCTTGCTTCAAGCTTAGGGAAGCCTGTTTACTTAGACATCTCGGGATGGGGAACTAAACCTTCTGGAGTTCTATCTGAAACAGTCAGACCCAGAATGGGTGGAACCGTCATTCCAGGATTTGCAGTCCGATACATTTCCATTATGTTACCTAGCCAAACCCGCCACCTCATGTGCCCATACTTTTCCTCTCCAACCAGTCAAGTGGCCCAAGGGCCACCTCAATCTTATTCTGTTTCCGATCCTGCTTCAGATTCTCCAATTAGAAGACAATCTTTTCATCTTAGGAAACCTGTACACCAGTAAATTGTGCAGAGTTGAAATCCTCTAACTTGAACAAGACTAAGGGCAACCAACTCAGTAACTTCCTAGGGTTCATAGAGGCGCCCAGTATTGAAGTTCGAATCAATGCCTAATTTATTAATGGGATAGGAATTCGTAGTGGGACGTTCTTTTCATAGATCCTTCGAGCGAGAATCTTCTTTGAGCCCTAAGCTTTGTTCCCTTCGCAAGTGACCTGAAAGCCGGGCAGGCGCTTTAAGAAGGTGCCAGTTGACTTCTACAGAGATAGTATCCAGAAAGATCTTGGGATTACATTCGTCAAACCAAATATCTTTAGCAGTCGCTCCTTTCCTTCTTCTAGTGCACTCGCGAACTCCGGTGAGCAGCAAGCATCACAACAGGGGAGGAAGTGCTTGCTGCCAACTTGCCAGACGAGCGGACATCTGAGCTCAGCATGGCATCATCAAATGATACAAGTCCTGGATAAGAATCTACAACGCACTAGAACGCCCTTGTTGACCCTGGTGCAAATGGCTTTCTTTTTTCATGATATACCAATCAGAATGGAGGGTCCTACCTACGTACATGATTGATAGAATCAGTGCCCTATTGGTCTAATTCCTGCTTCCCCTTGGTATCGGTAAAGGGGCTGGTAAGCGCTTCCCGAATAGATTCCTTTCTCTTCCCCGGACACCGAACAAAGGTTTTATTTTGTTCCAAACGTGTTGCAGAACGATCTAGAAAGCAATTGATATTGATACAGTAGAGGACAAATCACTTTTTTTCAATGCGAATTTGACACGACATAGGAGAAGCCGCCCTTTATCAAAAATGTTATTATTATATTTATATTATTTTGAATAATAAAAGGGGGTTTGAATTGAATGGGACTTCAGCTTCGACAATCGTATCCTCCCTCCAGCAAATAAGGTGGAGTGGGCAAGGCAGAGAAGACAGGAAAAGACAAGCTCAAACTTCTTTCCTAATTTCGAAATTGCACTCAATCAACATAGTTTCCACTCATTCCTTCTCGACCGCCTCTTTTCTAGTCGATGGAAGGTTCGGACAAGAATTCCTAGGCCGAGTGTTGGGCTTTCGGGATCTCTCTCCTTTCTTCTAGAGGAATTGAGTCGTTCATTTCGGTCTAACTTCGTTACTATACCCCGGTCTCACTCCGACAGCGTACTAACCGATAAGAATAAAGCACTAGAAACTTTCGGACTCTTTTTTTCGGAGATCATGTAAAAGTTGATCCAAAAAGCGGAGTTCTCTCCGGTCTTTTACTAACGGGGTTCCGCCCTCTTGGTCAAGTTCATGGCCTTTCTCATTAAAAAAGTACAGTAATATGCGTTTGAAAGCCTCGAGATGACTTGCAGAAAAAATGCTTTCTAGGTTTGTCTTGTGTCTCCGTTTTTTAATTGTCTTTCTTTTTTTCTATGCCCGCGGGCCACCTAATATTTTGGATCGTCCTGCTGATCCGGCTCCGCAGATGTAGGTGGGATTTGCCGAACTGCCCAAAGCTAGAAAAGAAAGGAGCTCTCTCTTTTTTCCAGCCTTCTTTTTATTTTAAAGGCATATAGTGCGTTCTCGCTTTCAGGGGGAATTCTTGGAAAAATCTAGTACAAGGAGGAAGCGAGGGTGGGAAAAGTGAATCCGATTCTGTCTAATCTTTCCTAATTTCGAAATTGCACTCAATCAACATAGTTTCCACTCATTCCTTCTCGACCGCCTCTTTTCTAGTCACTTTTGATCAAATCTTTCTTGAAGTTCTTCCCGGGTGGGGAGAACGAATGATGTTGATTGGCATAAGGAGCCTAGTCACATTCCGAAGCATTGCCTCTTCGTTGAAAGTCAAAAGGAACAGAATTGACTGGAGAGTCGTGGAAACGCTTCTTTCTTCCATATTTTGGACCGGAAGAATATTTTAGCAATAAAGGAAGAATTTCAATCGTCAGATCAAAAGTATTTTATCTTTCTATTTCTAACCATCGGGAAGATTCATCCTATATTATTTCTAGATTATTCCAGCAAATAGCATAATCGTAAAAAAATCAAAAATATTCGAGTTAGTTATAAATTATGAACTAATGAACTAGCCCTTTTATTGGTTATTAGAACACTAACACTTTTTGAAGGCGTAGAGAGAAAGCACGAAAAGGAATGTCTTCGCGTGCCCTTACTCTAATTTGAAATCCGTCTCTTTCTTTCTTTTCTAATTCCTCTCCCTTCATTCCTCGATCCGCTTGTTGTCGGAAATCATCTTCAATCTTCGATTCCTAGTGCGCTGATTCGAGAACAAGCTCACTTTGCTCCTCTCCTCGTTCCGCCCTTCCTATTGGGATAGCAGCCTTCGGGCTTTGCCTGCCCTTTCTAATAAG
>NW_025841229.1:0-4619 GCF_002878395.1 Capsicum annuum
GTGTCTTTTTTAAAAAAAAACTTTATTCTTAACAATTGTGTTTGTTGTATAGTTTCCTGAGAATTCTAACATTTTTGTGAGAATTTTTTTTACACTCTGATGAAAGCTTCGTCTCATGATCATTTCTCAAAACTCATGACTCATCAAGGAACAAGACTTGGTTGTCTCACCAGCAGCCAGAGCAGTATTCACAACTCTCAGAAATTTTTGTACTTAAATTCCCTAGATCCTGCATCAACTACTTGGTTTTAATTTTTCTCTTGAAATTGTGCCCAGAATGTGTGATAATTTTATGTTAATCATCTATTTAAATTGTTCTATGTATCTAGGTCTTAGTATGTTAGTGTAACACCCCGTATTTACCTAGCATAATCTAAGTCCCAATACCTGAGTTTTTTTGTATGAAATTTTTGAAACACTCATTGTTTTTCAGTTTAGTGCTTCCCATTGCGTAGGAAATTTAGTTAGATTTCCAACGATATAAAATTTGCCTAAATCCGATAAACGGGTAAGAAGTTATGGCAATTTTAAGTTTTAGTCGTTAAACACCGTTATTTAAACCCTTAGCGCATCGCGCAGACATTCCAAATGATAATTGTTAATTTCTAGTGTGACTCTGCGATAATGTCATAGAGCGGAGCAGGCCAATTTCTCGTTTGTCAATTTTCAGTGGGCCTCCACGATCATGACGCATCGCGGAGATAGCCAAAATGGCATCCACAGGCTTATTACGATGGTGGTGCATCGCGCCGTATTTCCAGGTCCCAGTTGTCCCTTTTCCAGTGGCTTGGCATGATAGTGGCGCATCACGCCAAAAATTGGGATGGTCAGTTTTCAGCTTCCATTTTTAAATTCATTTAAGGGTATTTGGGTATTTTCCCGCGGCCCTAATCCATCTAAAACACGATATTTAACCTATTAGTGACCTAAGTACTCATCATTATTCAATGATTCTTCAAAATTAAAGATCCCCTTTCCAAGAACAAGAAACCCTAGCTCTCAAATTCAAGGTAATTTCTCAAGAACTCTCAATTCATCTCTTCAAATTCACTCTCCCAGGTATGTTAGATGTTCAACCATGGAGTCCAAGCAACCCTTTTAAATCATAAAATTGTGATCTTTTTAAGATTTATGTTCTAAATTATGATTTCATCCATGAATCTCCATATACTATTGATTTTACCATGTCACCATGAAATTATTGTTTTTATTCAATCTTCCATGTTTTAATGCTATTATTTACTGAATTAAACCATGATTTAATGCTATTATGATGAATTCATGCTATTTATACAAATTTCCATGACATTCATGTTTTAGTCTTCAAGCCTTAGTGTCTTTTCAGTATTGTTGTGTTGAGTCCTAGGGGTATTGAATACCCGAAAACTATAGCTGTTTATTTAGTCTAGTCTCAGTACATTACAAAATAGTCTTCAGATTATATTATGAGCATTATCAGAATAGTCAAATATTAGTTATTAAACTTAGAACAGTCTAGTATCTCAGTGTCTTTTAGTTGGGAGAAGGATTTAGCACCGAGCAAGTGTAGGGATGGCGGCTTCCCCATCAGATAGGAAGAGTCTTTAGTAGCAGTCCATGTACTCCAGAACTACATAGCAAGCGTAGGATATGAGTATTCACCCATCAGATTAGGCTTGACTATCTCGCAGGGGTCACCCGTCAGTTCAGGCTTGACACCCTTAGTCCTTTGGACATTATATCAGTTTAGTGAATCCACACAGCCATTGTTAGTACCTGTGGCACAGAATTAACACCCTTTCAGCTGGGGTTATAGGTTGGACCCTGATTAGCTCAAATTAGGAAATGTCGGTTAGATGATACCTCCCACAGTCTCAAATATAGTCTCAGTTACAGTCCCAGCTCAGTTATTCAGTCTTAGTGTTGTTTGACCAAAGCATATAGATTTCAGTTATTTTAGTATTTTAGTTTACAGATTTTACTCAGTTTATGATTATGCTTGGTCATGCATCTCAGTGTCTACAGATTTTTATGTATTATCAGTATTTACAGATCCTCATGCATACATAGTATTTACATTCTTCACGTATCTACATTGCCTATAGATTTCATATTCTTTATTATATACTCCATGTTTTACATGCATATCTAGTTAATCATTAGTTCTATTCATGAAACCATGCATACCAGCCTACCTCATTTAGCATACTAGTACATTCAAAGTACTGATTACATACCTTTATTTTGTGCTATGATGTATCACATCATAGGTGCTGACGCTCAGTTCCCGGATCGCACTTAGTCCCTCAAATCATCAATAGTACAGTAGTAGTAGTAGGTCCTTATCATCCGAGGACAAATTATATTACTTCATGTTTTTATCTCAGTAGTTAGTAGAGTTAGTTGGGGCCTGTCCCATCAACTCACAGTATCCAGTTTAGAGGTTTTTTATACACTATAGTTAGTCATTCAGATTTGTGTGTTTTTATCAGATTCAGACAGTTTCTTTTTAGATTTACATTTTAGTTTTAAATTTAGTTATTAAAACATTATGGAATGTCAGTATTCTTATGCATTTATGATCATGTTATCCAGTTTTCACAGCAAATACCAGCTCATGGGTTAGCTTATGGTTCCCGAGACTGTAAGCACCATGTAATGACTAGGGGGTAGTCTCAGGTCATTACAAACTTGGTATCAGAGCTTAAGGTTTTAAAGTGTCCTAGAAAGTTTGAAATCCACGTCGAGTAGGGTCTTATTCATGAGTGTGTAGCACGCCACACTTATGGATGAGAGGCTACAAGGCTTTTAGGAAAAGTTTTCTTTCTTTCAGTATTCAAGTTGTGTGAGTGAGCATGAGCTTAAGTTAAACTCCATGTTTAATCTGTTTCTTCCTTTTATTTACAGAACATTCCTTCCAAGAAGAATGGAAGAAGAACAGGAACTCAACCAGCCCCTCAGCCCATCCAGGAAGATCTTCTGGACGAGCATGTCTGTCATACAGAATTTAGGACTGTGTTCACTACTCTAGCGAACTCCGTAGCAGCATAGAATGAACGAGCAGCTACTGTTTTGGCCAACCCAGTGACCAATACTGCTGCAAACAGAATTTAGGATTTCACCCAAATGAATCCTTCTTCTTTAATGGGGTCCAAGTCTGAAGAAGATCCACGGGAATTCTTAGAAATAGTTCAGAAGGTACCGGATGCTATGGGGGTGATGCCTAGTCAGAGTGTTGAGTTGGCTAAATATCAATTGTAGGATGTAGCCCATACTTATTTTAAGCAGTGGAAAGTTGATAGAGGTGTTGATGCAGGGCCTATAGAATGGGAAGAGTTTTCCACAACTTTCTTGGACAGATTCTTTCCATTAGAGTTGAGGGAGGCCAAGGTGTTAGAATTTATTAATTTGAGGTAAGGCATCATGAGTGTGAGGGAGTATTCTCTCAAGTTCACTCAGTTAGCTAGATATGCTCCTCATGTGCTAGCTGATAGTAGGTCCAAGATAAGTAAGTTTGTGTCTGGTGTATCTAATAGTGTGGTCAAGAAGTGTAGGACCGCAATGCTAAATAGGGTCAAATAGGCTTGTCTGGGCTGATGGTACATGCTCAACAGATAGAGGAGCAAAAGATTAAGAAAAGAGAGAGAAAACAAGAAAGCTAGGACAGGTAGTCTTAATTTCAATCAGCTAAAGTCAGAAGGTGGTAACCGTCCTAGTTTCATCAGAG
This sequence comes from Capsicum annuum, assembly GCF_002878395.1. Lineage (NCBI taxonomy): Eukaryota > Viridiplantae > Streptophyta > Magnoliopsida > Solanales > Solanaceae > Capsicum > Capsicum annuum. The sequence goes on from NW_025841229.1 coordinate 3,707, forward strand.
GTCTTAAGACCCAGTACCTTTTTTATCCAGTGCCCAATACCCAAATTCAGAAACGACAATAGGGATAGGGCACTAGGCTCTAAGTCCCAGGTTAGTGTTAGCAGTGCTCGTACTAATCCTATATGTCAGAAGTATGAAAGACACCATCAGGATGAGTATAGAATGGGTAATGATATGTGTTTCGAGTGTGGCAAGCTAGGCCATTAGATTTAGAAGTGCCGAGTAGTTGCTCAGAAAGGTAGGGATGCACGCTAACAGGGCCAGTCCTATCAGTCGTCAGTTCTATTTGGCCACCCAACTCAGCAGGGTAATGCTTCTAGTGCTACCAGTGGTCAGCATTTGAATAGAATATATGCTCTTCAGTCCCACCAAGATTAGGAAAATTCTCTTGACGTAGTTACTGATACGTTGCAGGTCTTTCACTTATATGTTTATGCTTTACTAAACCCTAGAGCTTCTCTTTCTTTTATAACTCCATATATAGCCGTCGATTTTGGAGTCAGTCTCAAAAATCTAGAAGATCCCTTTTCAGTGTCTACCTAGTAGGCATTTCCATTGTATCCAGACAGGTATACAGAAACTGTTCGATCATAATATATCAAAAAGGTACTTCAGTTGATCTCATAAAGTTATAGATGATGGATTTTGACATCATTCTCGACATGGATTAGGTCCACTCATGCTGTGCCTCAGTTGATTGTAGAAATAGAATATTTTATTTTTAGTTCCCAAATAAACCAGTCCTTGAATGGAGAGGTAGTACTACAACTGTTAGGGGTCAGGTGATTTCATACCTTAGAGCCAGAAAGATGATATCCAAGGGGTGTGTCTACCATCTTGTACGAGTCAAAGACTCTAACTCAGAAACTCCTACTCTTGAGTCAGTCCTAGTAGTAAATAAATTCTCAGATGT
>NW_025841230.1:0-4003 GCF_002878395.1 Capsicum annuum
GGAGTGCTCTCCCTAGGAGGGAAAACGTTAGTATTCCACGTGGCTCATGTGGGGTTGTAGGTTATAGGAAAATCCCCTATCCATAAGAGTATGTTTCTTGAACTATCGAGTTGCTCCGAGTCTTGAGTTGATGAGTTTGGTTGTCTATGATGAGTCATGAGAATTTATAATGAATATTGATGATTTTATGATGATTTATGGGATTTTACTTATGTTTTCCTCTCTATAATATTATGAGAAGTATAGATAATGAAATTCAAGCCATGTGAGTCTTCATTTTCTGTATGCATGTTTTACGAAATCAAAGATATTATTCAAATTATTGTGTGCACCCCTACATATTCAGTTGCTTATGAGGAGTCATGGTGAGTTATGTAACTACTTCCCACGGTTTCTATGTTAGTATAAATTTCCAGGAGTCAGGGGTGTGAGTGTATTCGATTGATCAGTGTTGGTATCCTGTGATTTAGTAATGTAGTACCCAAGTATAGTAGTGAGTTCCAAGGACAGTAAAGTGGTATCCGAGCTGTGGTATCTGGAGTCGTTATAATTGTTATAGTGGTTGTGAACTGTGCATTCATATATGTGTACTCGTTCGTTATTCTCATGATTATTCTATTGATTAAATGTTCATGCATAAACCCTTGCATTTAGCCTTCCCTGCTTGCATACTCAGTACATCTTAGTACTGACGCATTCGCGCTATAGTGTTCTTTTATTTTGGGGCATCATAGGTTCAGAGGAGTGAAACTTAAAGCATCTTAGAAGTCACTTGTATAATAGTAGTGGGTGCAGCAGTGAGTCCTCATCATTTGAGGATATTCTTATTACAGTATTTGATTTTAGTAGACGGAGTTAGTTAGGGGAATTGTCCCTTCAACTCCACAGTTCAGGCAGTGTAGAGGCTTTTCAGAAAGATGTATTAGTGTGTGGTTTAAGGAATTGTATATTTCTAGATGTTTGAACCTTATGGGAAGTGTTAGCCAGTTTTTGCATGTATTTTATTATATTATGCAGTGAACAGGTGTAGATATCAGAAAAAGGGTTAGCTTGTGATCCTTCGGGATCATAAGCACCATGTGGCGTTTCGGTTCTGGAGAATCGGGGCGTTACAGGTATGCCCTTAACCAGTTTGTGAAAATATCTTTGAGAAGAATTTTGTCACATAATGAGTTGGGGTTTGAATTAATCCTTGGCATAAGAATGTTAATGAAGGATGAATATCTTTGTAAAGGTCTTGACAGCTATAAATTGAATTAAATTATGATTTGAATTAAGGAATTGGCCTTATGATGTAAATGGTTGGTAAATGGTTTCATAAAGACCTTGTGGGTCATAAATAGTTTTGAATTGTAACCTTGGTGGTTTAATTGGCTAAACGGGTTTGAGTCTTTAAATTTTAAATTGAATTGATGACTCTATATAGACAATGGGTTCAAGTCCCAAAGTCGAATAATAATAATTATGGCATATTGTACGTTTGCAAGTGGGGTTGGTATCAAATTCCCTACGGGTTGCCTTTGGTAAGTAATTAAACTAATGGTCATGTGACTGTGTAAAGAATGTTTAAAATGGGATTTATAGTGGGATGCGCACTTAGGCGGTGAAAGTGAAGTCGGAAGGACTAATACTAGAAACCGCACTAGTTGCTGTAGGTATCTATATGACTAGGAGGTTCGAGTCCCCAAAATAGATATATGAATGGGAGGTTCGAGTCCCATAAATTTTATACATTAGTACTAAGTCACCTTTGTTATTCTGGGAGGTTCGAGTCCCCCATAAAGACATATACGATTATGGATATTCTCTAATTTGTGTGACTACATACACAGGGGGCCTTTCATCTAGGAGTGAGTTAGGCCCATATAGCTCGTGGGTGCCTTGTTATATGATAGCTATGCTACACAAACCAAGTTAATATTTTCAAAGTTCATGCTAATCCTTGTTCCCTATCCTGACACGATATATTTAGATGTATACATGTGTTTGCATATGATGATTTGAATTGATTTTAATGATGACATTATTTCATTTCTCTATCCCTAAGTTACATGCTAGCTCTTCAACTGCTAACCATCTTAAAATGTCTTATCCCCATATGACACAGGGACCAGAGTTTCTTCTTCTTTTTCTACACAATGACCAGGTGTTTGAGTGGTTCGTGATTTAACATTAAAGTGGTGAGATTCCATAGTTCAAAAGATTCATTTCATGGTCTTTTTACTTTATTTCAAAGACTTTACTAGACTTGGATTTTGGCTATTGTGGAGGTCATGTCCTAATATTTTATTAACTTTGGATTGTAGAGGCTATGTGGATTACTGTGGACTTGAGTATGTTGGTTTAGTGTGTAGTGGTGATGAATGGTTTAGTTATTTTTACATGAACTTTTAGGCATTGGTGAATTCGTCAAATTCTCATGTTTTCCGCCACCCTATATATCTCATCCAACACACATAATCATCACATGCATGTATCAACCAACATACACCATCACCACACACATATATATATATATCAACCAACATGCATAATCATCATCTATAGATATATATATACATATATATATCAAGTAACATACATAATCCTCATATATATCTCAACCATCAAATATCAATCAACATATATATATACACATCATCAAAGTCTAGAATATATATATATATATATATATATATATATATATATATATATATATATATATATATATAACTTGATACATAACTTGAACTTTCAAAAAGGGATTTGTGGACTCTATGGACAAAAGGAGTGCATAGATAAACACTTGCATACCTTAGATTTCTTGGCCGGAAGAGATTGATGGAAGGAATTCTTGAATCAAAGCCTCCAATTAATTTCCCCCAATTCAAAACCCTAACCCTAACTTAATATATATATATATATATATATATATAAATATACATATAAGAGAAATGAGAGGAAAATAATACAAGTTCTCATCTAAATGGGGTATTTATAGAGGTTTAAAAAAGTGGTGAAATACCAAAATGCCCCTAAGAAACAAATAAAATCCGAATCTGTCCTTCAGTGATCTATCCGATAGGCTGAAGTAAATTGGCCATAACTTTTTACTCCGATGTCCAAATTGGATGAAACCAATTTTATTGGAAAGAAGACTCTCAGGATTTCCATTGATATATAGTATCTAACACAATTCATTATGTACAAGAATTTATGATCGTTTGAAGTTGACCAAAAGAATATCCTGGCTGCAGTATTTTTTTCCTACACATTTTACTGTTCACAGTTCTATCGGAATGGTCGTAGTTTGATCAGAATGGTCGTAACTCATCGCTCGAGTGTTCGTTTTAGGTGATCCACATATCGTTGGAAATCTTATTCGATGACATACAAAATGGTGGGTTGAAATCCAAGAAATGACACACAGAAAAATTATAAATCATTCTCAAAGATAGGATCCAATACGTTTATGCACAAAATTTCAACGAAAAATTCTCCAGGGTATTACATTACCATTGTTAAACCATTATTCAAGTAAAAAACTATCATGTTAGGGTTAACCATAACCCATTAGTAAACCACAATTTCCATGCACCCGAATGTGTAGAACCATCATCAAAACATGTATAAACACAAGTGAAATCATGAGAGAACAATACACAACAATATGTATTCAAATCCTCAACCATGGATTTCAAAACCACTATTTATGATTCAAGAACAATGTTTAAAACACATGATTTATATGAACTAAAAATGAAGGAAGTGTCACATGACTGAGTTATGAAGATGCACCGAGAGACCGATCCTTAAGGCTTTAGATGACCACCTTGAGGAAACCCTAGCCCAAACTCCTTGAGAGATTTTTAGAGAGTTTTTTTAGAGTGTTTTGATCTTCCAAAGTAAAGAATCATGGACCAAATAGAATTATAAGGCATTCTTAAGGTCTTGGGGGTAGGAAATGTCTAAAATATCCTTAGCTTAAAAGTTGTAATAGACTTGCAGGAGGGTACAGTTGGAC